>NW_022630088.1:108714-265110 GCF_010909765.2 Amblyraja radiata
CCAGAGGAAATATATAAAATACGTCATCCACAGCATAATGAAGTTGCCGGAAATTGCAAAGAGCAAGATGATTGACTTCCTTCTGCTTTCCAGCTCGGCATCATTCTGATTCGCACCATTCTTGCTGCCTCTCAGATTCCTGCGGACTTGACTGGCCCTTAAAAATGTGCCCGACTGTTAGAGAGTTGAGCAGTAATCAGGAACATTGGGAGCATAGGGGTCAAACATCGGTGAATCCAGTGAATAATATCCATGTGTTCAATGTACATATCTTGTTTTACATTACAGCCCCAGCCTACATTGTGTACTGATATATAATGTTCGAATGCAAAGTACCAGGGGATGTTTTGCAGCAGAACGCGGACACACAGTTGCTATAAACCCTGGCTGCAGTTTTCTCGTGCAAAATCTGGATCTCAGCTTGTGGCAACAAATCATCAAATATCGATCAAATGTGAACGAGAGGGTTAACCACACGGAGATGTCTGTGACTGCGTGGTTCAGGACCCGTGGATGGAGCACACTTGAGAATGGAAGAGAAAAGGTTGTGGGGAAAATATAGATCATTGATACGATAAAGTAAAACGTCATGAACAGCAACCAACAGGTCCGCCGCGCCATGGCCACAAGATAGCGCGATACACTTGGAGAGACCGCACTTTCCCCGGGACAGGATCACAATGGATATACATTAGCTTGTGTTAGGGAAGAATCAAACATCGACAAAGTGCATGATCATGTAGGTTACAGGGTCCCCCCATATCCACGCGATTTCACATTACATTAGAATTGAGCATAGGCATTCATGGACAGGGCGAGCGGGCCCACCGCACAAATGTTTAAAGGTTCAAGCTCAAGTGAGTTTATTGTCATGTGTCCCTGATGGACAATGACATTATTTGCCTTGCTTCAGCACAACAGAACTATAGGCTTTTACTACAAAATGATCAGTGTGTCCATAGACCATTATATAAATTTATACACACATGCATAAATAAACTGATCAAATGCAAATTACAGATATGGGTGTATTAATAATCAGAAATTTTGTCCGAGCCAGTTTAATAGCCTGATGGCTGTGGGGAAGTAGCTATCCTGAACCTGGTTGTTGCAGTCTTCAGCTCATGTACCTTCTACCTGAAGGTAGCAGAAGATGAGTGCGTGGCCAGGATGGTGTAGGTCTTTGATATTACTGCCAGCCTTTTTGAAGGCAGCGACTTGAGGTTGGGCGACGAGAAAGAAAGCATTTCCACTGTTAGGACTGTCGTCAATGTTGACGGGCGAATGGAATCGCAAGAAGATGCGTGAATGAAAATAATGATATTTTACAATGAATTACATGGAATAATAGTTATCAGGTCGGATACCATGATGTTTCGCGGCAGGGGCTTATCAGAGAACAAATGTGTGATCTGAAAATGAAGCGAGACGCCACGGCGTTTTATTTGTGGGGATAGTGAAATCAATAGCCATCAGACAACATATAATGGATGTCTGAAAATCTAGCCGTGATTTTCTACGTCTTTAACTCATTTACGCTTCGTTTCATTAACGTGACATGCTTACAGTAAACGATACAGTTATTTGCATCGAATTATATCGATGTAGTTATTGCAGTTATTTTCATCATTTTCTATTTGATTGAAACTTCCCGCAGTAAATCAATAAAATCAATTATTTTCACTTTATCATTTCCATTCATCAGTCAGTCACCACTCTTGTCCTATCACTCTCGGCAACATCTCGCCAGTGACAAATTGTATAAATGCCTAATTTTCCCTATTGCTGTTTACACACACATTGTTAGGATATCGGAACCGCCACACACGTACCTGATATTCTGACCAGAGTCACACAGAGACGGGGCATTCCTTCTGCCGTTTACCCGGTGCAATTGATTCCCTGCGGCAGCGATGTCGCTTCTGTCACAGATGCTACAGAAGGCAACTGCTTCTGACGCGCAAGGACAGAACAATGCGTCGAGAATGAAACATTGAACATTGAACGTTGAGTAGACTATGTTTGTTTCTGCTAAGAGTGGATATCCACCCATGGCAGGCATTGCAATGTTGATGAATAATATCCTTCACCTGGGTGTGAAGCAGTGGAGACATTATGGCCAACGGCACCGCAGCCGGGGACATGTTTGATCAAAAACCAGAGTGTGTCTATTGGAACCGAACGGCTCACGATATATGTGTGCACAGAGGCGATGAGGAAGCGCGGTTTAATACACCTATACATGACGAGACGTCACCTGGTGTCACCGGGTAGGAACAGTGTCTATCCGATGAATGGAAACTATAATGTAAACACAAAATATTTTATTGACAGCAGGAAGTTTCAGTCATACAGAACATTAATGAAATACATTAAATCATTTCTACCAACTGCAGCAGTTGCTGTTGAAGATGTACATTTCAGGTGACCGGAACGTGGTATTACTGAGTTCAGCCCTTCACAAACACGGCTGTAGTCGTCTTTCAATGGATTGGAGGACAGGGACATCTAAACGCCACATATCTGCCAAGAATGGAGTAGGAAAAAATGCTTTTATTGACGATTCATAACATATATCCAATTACTTACCAAGAATTCCAAGCACTGCTATAATCGGGTAATAAATCATTTCTGCCTGGAGTATCGGAGGCAGCAGAAAAAACGGATAATCGGTGAATACAACTTTCATCCTGGAGAGACGTGAGAGAGAAGCTCAAAGTTCGATGCTGGAATGCAACTGACAGCGCGTTGCAGAGAAAGGCTTCATATCTACTCGAGATAGTCTTCCCCTGGGATCAGGAAGACACAAACAAGAACATTAACATCACTTCATGGTATTTGAATATCGTATCAACAATATTCACAGCTATGATTTCACCACACGATCTATAACCACTAATGATGTTTTTATCTAAGTGGAAATACCTGACCTTAAGATTATATATTTACATAATTTCCCTCTAACTCTGATTTAAATGTCGGAATTTGAATGCTATACTGTACCACGTCCAACAAGTGCGGCATCGCTTCTCTTATTCTGTGAAACGGTGCTTCTCTGCCGAAGCTCAAATTAAATTCAACAAGCTGTAACAAACTTTCAAGATTTCGCTAGACTCGCAGTGATAGAACTAGATTCGAATCAATATGAGTTTCGACTCGCAAGAGGTTACTAGGACAATAATGGTGCATGTAAAGCCGGGACAGTATTGCGAGTTCAGTACATTACAATATTGGGAGTGGATGGCAGCAAATGTAGTCGTGGATTCATAGAATCGTCGACTGGAACATTGTGAAAACAGGACATTCGGCCCAACTCCCCCACACCTACCAACATGTCTTACATACATGTCTTCTGCATGTATTTTGCAAAGACATGCGAGTCCTCGAGTTGCTAGGACACTGCGAGTGTCATGCATGTCCCGGTGCGGATATAACAGACAGTTAAGAGTCGGTGGACTTTCTTCTGCAGTTGTATAGGGCTCTGGTAATACCACATCTGGAGTATTGCGTACAGTTTTGGTCTCCTAATGAGAGAAAGGACATCCTTGTGATTGAGGCAGTGCAGCGTAGGTTCACGAGATTGACCCCTGGGATGGCGGGACTGTCATATGAGGAAAGATTGAAAAGACTAGGCTTGTATTCACTGGAGTTTATAAGGATGACGGGGAACTTAAAGAAATATATAAAATTATAAAAGGACTGGTCAAGCTAGATGCAGGAAAAATGTTCCCAATGTTGGGCGAGTCCGGAATCAGGGGCCACAGTCTTAGAATATAGGGGAGGCCATTTGAGACTGAGGTGAGAAAAAACGTTTTCACCCAAGGAGTTGTGAATTTATGGAATTCCCTGCCACAGAGCCCAGTCACTGGATGGATTTAAGAGAGAGTTTGATAGATCTCTTGGGGCTAGTGTAGTCAAGGGATATGGGTTATTGATTGGGGACGATCAACCATGATCACAATGAATGGCGGTGCTGGTTCGAAGGGCAGAATGGCCTCCTCCTGCACCTATTTTCTATGTTTCAATGTTTCTATGTTTCTATCTGTAGTGCCAAGTGAGGGCGAGGCGTATGCCACCCACTATAGATGAATATACCTTCTGATCATCAGTTATCGTCCCGTATCACAGCGTCTCCGTACCTATATGCTTCATTACTCCCTCATGTTAGATACATTCATTCCCTAACAGAAGTCAGTGAAGGGTGTCCTTAAGAGTCGAGTCAAATTGACATATGTAACAGATAGAACAATGAAATCCATAGTTGCAGCAGCACAATAGAATATGTAAACATAGTGTCCGGTACGCAATGAAATATACCATAAGTGTGTATGTGTCTATATACACATACTCACACATACCCCCCCCCCCAAACACACACACACACACCCACACACACACACACACACACACCCAAACACACACACACACACACACACACACACACACACACACACACACACACACCCACACACACACACAAACACACACACACACACACACACAGACATACAAAGAGTAGGAGTAAACGGATCCTTTTCACAATGGCAGGCAGTGACTAGTGGGTACCGCAAGGCTCAGTGCTGGGACCCCAGCTATTTACGATATATATTAATGATTTGGACGAGGGAATTGAATGCAACATCTCCAAGTTTGCGGATGACACGAAGCTGGGGGGGGGGCAGTGTTAGCTGTGAGGTGGATGCTAGGAGGCTGCAAGGTGACTTGGATAGGCTGGGTGAGTGGGCAAATGCATGGCAGATGCAGTATAATGTGGATAAATGTGAGGTTATCCACTTTGGTGGCAAACACAGGAAAGTAGACTTTTATCTGAATGAAGGCCGATTATGAAAGGGGGAGATGCAACGAGACCTGGGTGTCATGGTACACCAGTCAGTGAAAGTAGGCATTGCAGGTGCAGCAGGCAGCGAAGAAGGCGAATGGTATGTTAGCATTCATAGCAAAAGGATTTGAGTATGGGAGCAGGGAGGTTCTACTGCAGTTGTACAGGGTCTTGGTGGGACCACACCTGGAGTATTGCGTACAGTTTTGGTCTCCTAATCTGAGGAAAGACATTCTTGCCATAGAGGGAGTACATAGAAGGTTCGCCAGCCTGATTGCTGGGATGTCAGGACTTTCATATGAAGAAAGACTGGATAGACTCGGTTTGTACTCGCTAGAATTTAGAAGATCGAGGGGGGATCTTATAGAAACTTTCAACATTCTTAAGAGGTTGGACAGGCTAGATGCAGGAAGATTGTTTCCGATGTTGGGGAAGTCCAGAACAAGGGGTCACAGTTCAAGTATAAGGGGGAAATCTTTTAGGACCGAGATGAGGAAAACATTTTTCACACAGAAAGTGGTGAATCTCTGGAATTCTCTGCCACAGAAGGTCGTTGAGGCCAGTTCGTTGGCTATATTTAAGAGGGAGTTAGATGTGGCCCTTGTGGCTAAAGGGATCAGGGGGTATGGAGAGAAGGCAGGTACAGGGTACTGAGTTGGATGATCAGCCATGATCATATTGAATGGCGCTGCAGTCTCGAAGGGCCGAATGGCCTGCTCCTGCACCTATTTTCTATGTTTCTATGTTTTACACACACACACACACACACACACACACACACACACACACACACACACACACACACACACACACACACACACACACACACACACAGCACGCACACACAGCACACACACACACACCACACACACACACACACACACACACACACACACACCACACACACACACACACACACACACACACACACACAACATACAAACACACACACACACACATTTACACACACAACACACACACACACACACACACACACACACACACACACACACACACACACACCACACACTCCCCACACACACGCACACACACACACCACACACACACACACACACACACACACACACCACACACACACACACACACCACACACACACACACACATCCACACACATACACACACACACCACACACACACACACACACACACACACACACACACACACACACACACACACACACACACATACACACACATACACACACACACACACACACACACACACACACACACACACACACACACACACACACACACACACACACACACACACACACACATATGTACACAAACGTAATCATAAAAATCAAACAACAATGATAATGCAGCAATAATATTAATAGTCAATGTATTTCAGAGGTTAATCCAGGTTGAGGAGTTTAATACCCTACTAGCGGTATAGGGTAGGCTGTTCCTGACGTGAGCGTTTTCAAGCTCATATATCTTTTTCCCGGTGGCAGCGGTGAAATGAATGTGTGGCACCTACTCTCTAAATCCATGCGGTGGTGGGGACGCCAGGAACTATGACGCACTGGACAGTATTCACAACTTTTTGCAGTCTTCTTCGCTCCTGTCATTAAGAGCTCTGTCTAGCTCTATCTTGAAAGCATCCAGAGATACTGCCTCCACCGACCGAGGCAGATAATTCCACAGACTCTCAACTCTCTGTGTTGAAACGTTTTTCATCATCTCCGTTCTAATGGCTTACCCCTTATTCTTAAACTGCGGGCCCTGGTTCGGAACCCCCCCCCCCCCCCCCCCACCCCAACATCGGGAACATGTTTCCTGCCTCTAGCATGGCCAAACCATTAATAATCGTATATATTTCAATAAGATCACCTCTCATCTTTCTAAATTCCAGAGTGTACAAGCCCAGCCGCTCCATTCTCTCAGCATATGACAATCCCGCCATCCCGGGTATTAACCTGGTGAATCTACGCTGCACTACCTCAATAGCAAGTATGTCCTTCCTCAAATTGGGAGACCAAAACTGCACACAATACTCCAGGTGTGGTCTCACCGGGCCCCTGTACAACTGCAGAAGGTCCTCTTTGCTCCTATACTCAACTCCTCTTGTTATGAAGGCCAACATGCCATTTGCTTTCTTCATCGCCTGCTGTATTGTGTACATATGCCACTGTCCCACTTAGGAAACCTGAACGGAAACCTCTGGAAACTTTGCGCCCCACCCAAGGATTCCATGCAGTTACCGGAGGTTCCCGGAGCTTTTTGTCAGTCTCCCTACCTGCCTCCACTACCTACAACATCCGGCAACCACCTGCAACCTCCGGGAGCATTGAAACCTTGGATGGGGCGCAAAGTCTCCAGAGGTTTCCGTTCAGGTTTCCAAAGTGGGACAAGGGCAGTTATGCCCCTTGAAAGTCATTGTAAATGCTGGGCCCGGAAAGATCTTCAAACATATGTACGCCAAGGAATTTGATACTTTTGACTCTCTTCACCATTGTCCCGTCGATATAGACAGATTTGTGTGATCTCATCCTTCCTCTTCCACAATCAGTTCACAATCAGTTCATTGGTCTTACTGACATTGAGAACAAGGTTGCTGTGCTGGCAGTACTTGATCAGTCGATCGATCTCACCTTAATACTCTGACTGATCATCATCTGTAATTCGCCCAACAAGGGTAGCATCGTCGACGAACTTGAAGATGGAGTTCGCACTGTGTCAAGCTCCACAGTCATGAACTTAGAGTGGATAGAGCATGGGGGCTGCGCACAGAGTCTCGAGGTGCCTCCGTACTGATGGTTATTACGGAATAAGTGTTTCGCCAATTCAAACAGATTGTGGTCTGTTGGTGAGAATGTCGACTACAAATCATCGGTATTATGATGAAGTGATTTCCAGTTTGTGCCAGCTGAAGGTGGAATCTCATGTAGATAGGGTGGTAAAGAAAGCTTTTAGTGTGCTGGCCTTTATAAATCAGAGCATAGAACCATAGAAACATAGAAAATAGGTGAAGGAGTAGGCCACTCGGCCCTTCGAGCCTACACCGCCATTCAATATGATCATGGCTGATCATCCAACTCAGTATCCTGTACCTGCCTTCTTTCCTTTCTCCATGATCCCTTTGCCCACAAGGGCCACATCCAACTCCATCTTAAATATAGTCAATGGACTGGCCTCAACTACCTTCTGTGGCAGAGAGTTCCAGAGGTTCACCACTCTCTGTGTGAAAACTGTTTTTCTCATCTCGGTCCTACAGGAATTCCCCTTTATCCTTAAACGGTGACCACTTGTCCTGGACTTCCCCAACATCGGGCACAATCTTCCTGCATCTAGCCTGTCCAACCCCTTAAGAATTTTGTAAATTTCTATAAGATCCCCCCTCAATCTTCTAAATTCTAGCGTGTACAAGCCGAGGAGCAGCATTGAGCATAGAAGTTGGGATGTAATGTAAAATTTGTACAGGGCATTGGTGAGGCCAATTCTGGAATATGGTGTATAATTTTGGTCACCAAATTATAGGAAAGATGTCAACAAAATAGAGAGAGTATAGAGGAGATTTACTAGAATGTTGCCTGGGTTTCAGCACCTAAGTTACAGAGAAAGGTTGAACAAGATAGGTCTTTATTCCTTGGAGCGCAGAAAGTTAAGGGGGACTTGATAGGGGTCTTTTAAATTATGAGAGGGATAGACAGAGTTGACGGGGATAAGCTTTTTCCATTGAGAGTACAATGAAGATTCAAACAAGAGGAAAAGATTTGAGAATTAAAGGACAAAATTTAGGGGGTAACATGAGGGGGAACTTATTTACTCAGATATTGGTAGTAGCTGTGTGGAATGAGCTTCCAGTGGAAGTGGTGGAGACAGGTACGATTTTATCATTTAAAAATCAATTAGATAGGTATATGGACGGGAAAGTAATGGAGGGTTATGGTCTGAGTGCAGGTAGATGGGACTAGGTGAGAGGAAGTGTTCGGCGCGGACTAGAAGGGCCGAGATGGCCTGTTTCCGTGCTGTAATTGTTATATGGTTATCTGGTTATAAGCTACACGTTGTCCACAGCAAGGGGAGCTCTAGAGGAACAATAACAATGTATATAAGCGATGCAGCTGTTTGGGGTGAAACGATGCAAATGATCAGCGGTGCTTTATTAATAGAAGTTTGCTCCAACAAATTATGAAATTGCGATCGCAATCTTTACCAAAGACCATATTTGATGAAACAACAATCAGGAATAGATGAGTAGCAGAGAGATATGAAGTTTCACAAAATGAAAGAGATGTTGCATCATCCAATTTGTTAGTGCCGGCAAAACGCCGCGCCTTTCATGGATCATATGTCTACTCTCTTCACACTCGCATCACCTCGTTGGTGGAAAATCGGTCGGAAGAGGGTGATGTCGGCAATGGCAGAGCAGATTATATTTTCCAGTCTTTACTGAGAGGTACTTCATCTTTTTGATACTGTATACATTGGGATACTTATCATCCACCTGAGGTGACAGATGGTGTGCCATCTGATCCAGAATACCAGACTGATTCTGGGATGTCAGGACTTTCATATGAAGAAAGACTGGATAGACTCGGTTTGTACTCGCTAGAATTTAGAAGATTGAGGGGGGATCTTATAGAATTCTTAAGGGGGTGGACAGGCCAGACGCAGGAAGATTGTTCCCGATGTTGGGGAAGTCCAGAACAAGGGGTCACTGTTTAAGGATAAGGGGGAAACCTTTTAGGACTGAGATGAGAAAAACATTTTACACAGACAGTGGTGAATCTCTTGAATTCTCTGCCGCATTATGTAGTTGAGGCCAGTTCATTGGCCATATTTAAGAGGGAGTTAGATGTGACCCTTGTGGCTAAAGGGATCAGGGGGTATGGAGATAAACAGGTGCGGGATACTGAGTTGGATGATCAGCCATGATCATATTGAATAGCGGTGCTGGCTCGAAGGGCCGAATGGTCTACTCCTGCACCTATTTTCTAAGTTTCTATGTTTCTATCTGCCCGCATTTCCCCCTCGGTGCTGTGCAGCGGTGTCCACTGCCACTGATGGGCCAGAGAGTCTATTTATACTCGAAGCCGCAACCATCAGCGCCGGCTGTAAACTGACCTCTGCTGCCAACAACAGCCTCACAGCTCGTAGAGCTGCTGTCTCACGGCAACAGTGATCCGGTTCTGTATTGACTTCGGCTGCTGCCCTTGTGGAGTTTTCACATTATCTTTGTGAGAAGATGAGTTTCACCCAGATATTCCTGTTCCGTCAAACATCTCAAATACATGCTGGTTGGTAGATAGAAACATAGAAAATAAGTGCAGGGGTAGGCCATTAGGCCCTTCGAGCCTGCACCGCCATTCAGTATGCTCATGGCTGATCATCCAACTAAGTATCCTTTACCTGCCTTCTCTCCATACTCCCTGATCCCTTTAGCCACAAAGGCCACATCTAACTCCCTCTTAAATATAGCCAATGAACTGGCCTCAACTACCTTCTGTGGCAAATAATTCCTCAGATTCACCACTCTCTATGTGTAACAAATGTTTTTTTTCATCTTGGTCCTAAAAGATTTCCCCCTTATCCTTAAACTGTGTGACCCCTTGTTCTGGACTTCCCCAACATCGGGAACCAGCTTCCTGCATCTAGCCTGTCCAACCCTTCAAGCATTTTGTAAGTTTCTATAAGATCCCCCCTCAATCTTCTAAATTCTAGCGAGATGAGCTGACCCGCAGTTTTACGGCACGAAGAAAGCCAACGTTCCCATGCCAGCCAAGGATCTTAAACTCGTCCGGCTTGATTCAATATAGCCCATCTCTCTCTAAAACGTTCATATCATCTATCCACCTAAATTAATTCTAACTGTTGTAATGGTACCCGACTGTACCATCACCCCGGATAGCTTATTCAACAAACGAATCACTATGTGTGTGAAAAAACTGTTCCTCAGATCCGTCACCACGGACCGACGGCAACGCGAGGTTCCATCACAGTGAGGAATGTGGATTCCGCTGTGGTGGATGTTTAAGTTACATTTTATTTTAAGTGGCTGAATTGTGTATTGTTGTTTTTCTCACTTACTATGGCTGTGTGACAACTCAAATTTCACTGAACCTTAATTTTTTACACGTGACAATTAAATTGAATCTTGTATCTTGAATCTTGGGTGATTGGGTTAATTCAGTGGCTAGAGTCCTGAATTTAACGAAAGGAGACTTTGAATGTGTGAGACGGGAATTGGCTGCGATAGACTGGCGCAGTTTACATCAAGTGTTGACGGTGGCGATGCAATGGCAAAAATTTAAAGACAACATGGATGAACTCCAAAAAAATGTTCATCCCAGTCTGGCGAAAAAATTAAACGGGGAAAGTTTAATTTTCTTAATTAATAAGTTCAACCGTGACTTAAGTACATCGGTGCCAGCCCGCAGTGTGTCAATGCATCAGTACACCTCACAACATTTCACTTCATCAATATTACCCCAGATTGTGTCAGGCAATCAGTACTGCCTCACAGCGTGTCAATCCATCAGTACTATCGCACTGTATGCCATTGAGTCAGTAATACCATAGTTTATGTCATTCCATCAGTACGACCTCACGGTGTGACACTCCATCAGTAAAATTCCACAGTGTGTCACTTCACCAGCGCTATCCCACATTGTGTCAATCCATCAGAACAAGCCCACAGCGTGCTATTCCCAGTACTACCACACAATATGTCACTCCATCAGTAATGGTCCACAGTCTGTCACTCCATCATCGCTACTCCATAGCATGCCTCTCCATCAGTACTGCCCTACAGTGTGTCACTCCATCAATACCACGCCGCAGTGTGTCGCCCCATCAGGACTACCCTACAGAGTGTCACTCAATTAGTGCTACCATACATGTTATCACTACATCGGTACAACTCCACAGTACTGCCCTATAATCCTCCAGTACAAACCCACAGTGTGCGTTTCCATCAGTACTACTCCACGGTGTGTCTTACAGGATTACTCCACAGTGTGTCTCTCCATCAGCACCGCCCTGCAGTGTGTCTCTCCATCAGTTCTACCCCACAGCGTGTCATTAAATTAGACCTGCCCAAAAATGTGACGCTTCTTCAGTACTATTTCACAGTGTCATTCCATCAGTACTACCCACTATTTGTTACTCCATCAGCACTACCCCATAATGTGTCACTCCATCTGGACAACGCCACAGTGCTCCATAACATCAGTACTACTCCACAGTGTGTCTCTCCATCAGTGACATCACACACGGTGTCGCTGCAACAATACTAGTAAGATGAAACGAGCTTACCATTTTGAAGTTTGATCTTGATTTGATGAGGAATTCCGTTGAGCGATTACGCGAAGAAGGGCCGTTCGTCTTCGTGCGCGTCAATCTTCAAAGCAGCGGTGTAAAATCACAGATAACAGAAGACCTGAGAATAGTAAGATTTTGAAAAACTAGAACTACCATATGACCTTGATAATATGAGGGAGCACGTAATCGCTCATCGTAACTCCTCATAAAATCAAGAGCAAACTTCAAACTGGTAAATTCTCGTTTTATCTTACTATTTTACTTCGGAGTCACGTGATTGACTACGTGAAGATTTCAAAGCTCTGTGATTTCACGCCGGTTACGAGTCCAGGCGTCACACACAGAATGAATTGACCATGGATGAGTGTAATCCTTAAAGCATTCAGACAAAACGTAATTAAGTAATAACACTGATGCTTTAATGAGGAAAAGAAAATTTAATAGTAAACCCTCCCATCCTGGGGGGAAACTACAAAACAGAACTTAAAATGGTACGTGCAAACACCCCCGGTCAGGTTTTGGGTTTGTTGTAAAACCGGTGGAACATTCGTTCATTGGCCCATCCTGCAGCCGCTAGGATGTCGATGAGGGGTACGTCCATAGCTCTTGTTGCCAACGTTGCTGCAGCCTTGGTGGAGTGAGACTTGAAAATGTCAATGTTCACTCCTGCACTCGCCAGTACGCCCTTTAACCATCTGGAAATGGTTTGTGTCGGTACCTTGTGGTGAGGCTTTTTGTAACTTATCAGGGCCGATAGCTCACAGCCTCTGAGGTCCCTAGTGACTCTTATGTAATGGTGTAAGTGTGTTACAACACACAACCGTGGATCCTCGGGGTATGCCAAGAACTCTATCTTGATCCCTGGCACTCCTGGCCTGCTCTGATTGATCAAGTCCTTAATGAAGGAAGTTATATTATTGACATTGGTGGTCATGTTGTCGAGACGCAGCTTGTGCAGTGTGTGGACTCGTTGCGCAGTTACCAGCGCCATTAGCATGACCACCTTCAGGGTGACCTTAGATAAGGGTTTAGACGGAGTTGGTGCCCACTGGCGAAGCAGTGTAAATACCACGCTCATATCCCAAATGTCCGTGTACATTGGCCTGGGTGGTGTAGAATTGAATATGCCCTTCATATGCCCTAATCTGAAGAAAGGCATTCTTGCCATAGAGGGAGTACAGAGAAGATTCACCAGACTGATTCCTGGGATGGCAGGTCTTTATATGAAGAAAGACTGGATTGACGCGGCTTGTACTCGCTAGAATTTAGAAGATTGAGGGGGGATCTTATAGAAACTTACAACATTCTTAAGGGGTTGGACAGGCTAGATGCAGGAAGATTGTTCCCGATGACGGGGAAGTCCAGAACAAGGGGTCACAGTTTAAGGATAAGGGGGAAATCTTTTAGGACCGAGATGAGAAAAGCATTTTTCACACAGAGAGTGGTGAATCTGTTGAATTATCTGTCACAGAAGGTAGCTGAGGCCAGTTCATTGGCTATATTTATGAGGGAGTTAGGTGTGGCCCTTGAGGCTAAAGGGATCAGGGGATATGGAGAGAAGGCAGGTACAGGATACTGAGTTGGATGATCAGCCATGATCATATTGAATGACGGTGCAGGTTCGAAGGGCCGAATGGCCTACTACTGCACCTATTTTCTATGTTTCTATGTTTCTATGTTGCATAAACCTGGTTATTAAAGGGTGCCTCCCGACCGATCCGTGCCCTGACTCCAGCATCAAATAGGAGGATAGTGTGCTTCTGGCACTATTTATTGCGCTGAAGCCTAGTTTTTGGTCATAGTACAGGGTAGATAGGAACTTTAGGACATCCGTGATACGAGCTATATCATATGAGATGTTAGTGGCCGAGCAGAACATCTCCCACTTCTTGATGTGAGAGACCTACTGTTTTCGAGTACTGTCCCTCCAGGCCGCTATTATCACATCCACAGTCCGTTTGGACAGTCCGAGCCCCAGGTATGGTCTCCTCAGAATCCGCAAACCAATACATTAATTCGGTCATGAAGTGGATGGTTGCTCCCCGTAACTGGGTGCACGATTAGTTCCCTGCTCTTGGGAACAGCCGTTAATGGCTGTGTTATCATCCCCCAGATTTTCAGAAACCAGGCCTGTGTAGGCCAATCAGGCACTACCAAGATGCCTGTGGCATTGTCTTGCTTGATTTTTGTCAAGCATCGGCTGATGAGGCAAAATGGTGGAAATGCATAAATGAAAATTCCTCCCCAATGTAGAGAAAATGCAGCTACTGCCACTGCCCCTGGGTCCGGCTCCCAGGACACATATTTGGGTAACTGGTGGTTTAATCTGGATGCGAACAGATCAATATCTGGGATGCCATATCGGGTGATTATTTTGTTAAATACTGCACGATTCAACCTCCATTCCGTATTGTCATTGAATATCCGTGATCTGACATCCGCCACCGTGTTGTATCTACCTGGTAGGTAGATAGCTGAGACCCAAATATCCCTCGCCATACACCAGTGCCAAATAACATTTGCCAATCTGTCGCAAGATACAGACTTAATGCCACCTATGTGATTGACATATGCCACCGCAGTTGTGTTATCAATCTGAAGTTGAACATGCACATGTTGCATAGTGCAGCAATAAGTTTTGAGCCCATAGTGTGCCCCCAACAATTATAGGTAGTTAATCTCATGTTGTTGAAGAATTGCGGACTCCTGCTCGTTCCACCTAATAATAATAATAATAATAATAAATTGTATTTAATGGGCGCCTTTCAGACATCTCAAGGACGCCTTACAGAATAAAATAAGTAATAAAGTAATAAAGACATCACAGAGACACAAATTAAAAACAGAATTCAATCCAAAAACAGAAAATCAAAAACACAATGTGAAGAGAGAGCAGCGGCAGCCAAAGCGCGCCAGCGTCCACTCTCTCTTCACGGCAGCCATCTTGGACACAGGCTTACAGGATTACATTAGACAAAAAAATCTTCCCCCCACAGTGGATAGCACTGTGGGGGAAGGCACAATGTCCAGTCCCCACCCCAAGTTCACCCCAAAGTCAGGCCTATTAAGGCCACCGCAATTGCCTCTACGGAGGCCCGATGTTCCTGGCCGTTCTCACCGGGTGGTCTTGCCCCGGCTTCGGGAGAGTCCTCTCGGCGGCTGGGCCACCTGGAACGGCCGCTTCCTGGTTGAAGACTGCGGCTGCCGAAGCCGACAAGGCCGCGCCGGTTTGGAGCTCCCAGGCTCCCGATGTTAAAGTCGGCGCCGCCTCTCCGCATTGCCGCCTCTCCGCACGCCGCCTCTCCGCTCCGCAGACCCGCAGCCCGGAGATGTTGCTCTCGGCGGTCCAGCTCTCCAGAGCTCCAGCGTGTCGCTCCAGCGCGGCGACCCAGGAAAGGCATCGCCCGCTCCGCTCCGCGATAGCGCTCCAGCGCTGTGCCGCCACCGAGGCCGAGGTGCTGGGCGGTCCCCGCCAGGAAACGGCGCTCCAAGCCCGCTGGTAGGCCACGAGGACGGGTCGACGGGCAGCCCGGAGAAAAAGCTGCCACACCGACCAGCTAGGGACCTAGAAATAAAGTCCATATCCCCTACAAACAAAAAACAGGACTCACTAAAAACTATTTTAAAAAACGAATTAAAACGGACGGCTGCTGGCTAGCAGGCGTTCACCAAGATGGCTCCTCCATGCACCTACCCCCGCAGCTGGTGACGGTATCAGTTGCATCGGTTTGTAGGACCGGCAATCAGCAAAATTTCCCTTGAGCTATGACGTATGTTCGTCATCCACCATTGTAATTCAACAATGGTCTCAGCTGGCATCGCATTGGTCTGCCGTACTGACCATCGTCGGATCTGAGTGCTCGTTGTATATTTTGATAATGCAAAAGCCCGCAGCGTACTGCTGGAAATGCAGCCACTTTACCAATTACACTCGCTGTTTGCCTGATAGATGGCTTATGTTTGACAATAAGGTCGTTGCAGGCTTTGCTTAAATCTAATTGTTTGCCCCTAGGCAAAGTCACTGACATGTGAACTGAGTTAATTGTGAATGCCAGGTAATCAATGACCTTGTTGGTGTCAATTTGGACTTAACTGAATGGATGAGGAACCCAAGTTTTTCAAACATGAGTTTTGTAGCTATGACAGATGATTCTGTCAATTCTTTGGTGACCCCGAAAATAAAAATGTCACCCAAATACGCCATGACTATGTGATTCTGAGATCGTAGCAGACCCAGAATAGGTGTCAGCAGTTTGGTGAATAGTCTGGGAGCTGAAGTCAGACCATTCGGCAGCGCTTTGTATTGCCATCATTGACCCATCCACTTAAACTTCAAATATCTCCTGTGTTCCCTGTGAAAAGGTACCGAGCAGTATGCATCTTTTAGGTCGATGCATGCCATATAACCATCTTTGGAAATCAGCTGGATGGCTGTGCCAAAGTTGTCCATTTTGAAATGTTTATACTGCACATACGTATTGAGGTCTGTTAGGTCTAGGATGATACGACACCTTCCATCCTTTTTCTCCTTGGAGAATATCTATATTACTAAATCTATGATCATGACCACTTTTGGCCGACTGTGCTGCGATTTCCGAGAAAACGCCGCCACCTACGGCCGTCATTTTTAGCCACCTCGCTCAGAGACCCTCTCCCCCGTATGGGTGCGGAGGATGTTTCCCGTAGATGAAAAATGAGAGAGATATTAATGTTTTTACAAAATTCCCCATTCTCTCTGCTGCCCTCGCTGGCGGCAGGGGGAGGGACTATAAAACCCGGAAGTGTTGTGCCTCACTCAGTCTCGACCGGACCCAGGAGGCGAAAGGGTCACGGCTCTCTGAGCTGCGGATCTACTCCACGGTGAGTCCCCTCGATTTGGTTTTCAGCCAAATCACGTGTATTCTGCCAGCTTGCTTGCAACCTGTTTTGTCCCACAATTGCTTGGCGTTTTTAAACGTTTTTCTGCCAATTGATATGTATCTGTCGGCTTGCTTGCAACGTGTTTTGTACCGTAATTGCTTGGCGTTTTTAAACTTTTTCAGCCAATTGATATGTATTCTATCGGCTTGCTTGCAACCTGTTTTGTCCCACAATTGCTTGGCGTTTTGAAACTCTTTCAGCCAATTGATATGTATTCTGTCGGCTTGCTTGCAACGTGTTTTGTCCCGCAATTGCTTGGCGTTTTTAAGCTTATTTCAGCCAATTGATATGTATTCTGTCGGCTTGCTTGCAGCATGTTTTGTCCCGCAATTGCTTGGCGTTTTTAAAGGGCTTTCAGCCAATTGATATGTATTCTGTCGGCTTGCTTGCAACCTGTTTTGTCCCGCAATTGCTTGGCTTTCGGCAACCGTTTTCAGATGGATAAAGCATGAATAAACGTTTTATTAGATCAGCACTGTGTTTCAGTTTAAAATTGGCGCTCATTCTGTGATTTTGGCTGGGTTGCAAGATGGCGTCGGTGAACTCATTTCCGGTTAGCGGCAAGATGGTGTCGATGACGTCATTTCCGGTTGGTGGCAAGATAGCGCTGACTGCAGAAGACACAGAGTGCAGGCACTGCTGCATAATTCAACAGAGCTGGCTGCTTTGTCTATGGTAAGTGTGTGTTTGTTAGAAGTTATTTAAAAGCATGTTTTTGTTTCTGCAACTGCCTCTACAGCAGGCTTTAAAGATTCGTTTTACACACTGTATATTCAACACGTTCTGAAGTTACTTGGCATTTTAGTATCGTGTGTATGTGTGTGTATCTGTGTGTGTGTATCTGTGTGTGTGTATCTGTGTGTGTGTATCTGTGTGTGTGTGTGTGTATCAATGTGTGTGTGTGTTTGTTAGACGTTATTTAAAAGCATGTTTTTGTTTCAGCAACAGCCTCTACAGCAGGCTTTAAAGATTCGTGTTACACACTGTATATTCACCACGTCCTGAAGTTATTTGGCATTTTAGTATTGGCTGTGAGTGTGTGTGTGTTTATTTCAGGAAATGTTTTGGTAGTAAAGAGTTTGTAAATTTGTTTATGTTGGCTGTTTAAAATAAATGTTTACAGAAAAGAAAATGCATTTGTTGTAAAGAGTTTGCAAATTTGTTTCTCTTGGGTTTTAAAACGGTTGCAACCGTTTTCAGATGGATAAAGCATGAATAAACATTTTATTAGATCAGCACTATGTTTAATTTTAAAATTGACGCTCATTCTGTGATTTTGGCTGGGTTACAAGATGGCGTCGATGACGTCATTTCTGGTCAGCGGGAAGATGTCGTCGATTACGTCATTTCCGGTTGGTGGCAAGCGGAGGGATGGTGACGTCAAGATGGCGGCAAGTGCAGCCGCTGCTGAATAATTCATGAATTTACTGCTCTGTCTATGGTAAGTGTTTGTTTGTTAGGTGTTCTTTAAAGGCAGCATTTTGTTTCAGCAGCAGCCTCTAGTGCAGGATTTAAAGATTCGTTTTACACACTATTTTCAACACATTTTTGCGACTCCTCCGAACAGACAAAGCAGACAAATTCTTAACGATTTGGTCTCCTTTTATCGACTTCTTACAAGCATATGGTCTACACTGTAGAAATTAACTGTTTCAGGATCGGATGAAGGGTGGTCAAGAATAATAAATAGCAATTTCTCCTTCAGCCCCCTGTTTTCTATCGCCTTTTTTTCTCTCTCTATTTTCTCTCTTTTCTTCTTTCCTTCACCTCACTGTTCGAAATCACGCACTTCTCTATTTTTTCTACTCTTCTTTCTTTTCTTCCATTTACTGCTAAAAAAAATAAAGAAATTGTACATAAAATGTAACATGTCAATATATATTAGGTACCTACAAGGTACCTACATTATTGTACTTACCTCTAATAAAATAAAAATTAAAATAAAACACGTTCTGAAGTTACTGGGCATTTTAGTATTGTGTGCGTGAATGTGTGCGTGTGTGAATATGTGTGTATGTGTGTGAATATATATGTGTGTGAATGTGTGTGTGAATATATGTGTGTGACTGTGTGTGAGTATGTGTGAATATATGTGTGTGGCTATGTGTGAATATATGTGTGTGGCTGTGTGTGAATATGTGTGTGCGTATTTGTATGTGTTAATATGTGTGTGTGTGTGTGTATGGATGTGTGTGTGAATATGTGTATGTGTGTGTGAATATGTGTATGTGTGTGTGTATGTGTGTGTGTGTGTGTGTGACTGAATATGTGCGTATGTGAATGTGTGTGTGAATGAATATGTGTCTGTGTGAATGTGTGTGCGTGTGAGAATGTGTGTACGTGTGAGAATGTGTGTGTGAAAATGGGTCTGTGTGTGAGAATGTGTGTGAATGAGTGTGTGTGTGTGTGTGTGAGAATGTGTGCGAATGAGTCTGTATGTGTGTGTGTCATTGAGTGTGTGCGAATGAGTCAGTGCGTGTAAATGAGTCTGTGTGTGTGTGTGAGAACGTGTGTGCGAATGAGTGTGTATGTGTATGTGTGTGTGAATGAGTGTGTGAGTGTGAATGAGTCTGTGTGTGTGTGAATGAGTCTGTGTGTTTGTAAATGTGTGTGTGAATGAGTCTGTGTGTGTTTGTGTGTGTGTATATGAGTCTGTGTGTATATGAGTCTGTGTGTGTGAGTCTGTTTGTGTGTGTCAGTCTGTGTGAGGTGGAGGGTGTGTGTGATGAATGTGTGTGTGAATATGTGTATATGTGTTTGAATATATGTGTGTGTGAGTGTGTCTGTGTGTGAATGTGTGTGTATATAGATATATGTGTGTGTGAATGTATGTGTGTGTGTGTGAGAATAAATGTGTGTGTGAATATGTGTGTGTTAATATGTGTGTGTGAATATATATATGTGTGTGTGAGTGTGTGAGCGTGTGGGTGTGGGTGAGAATGTGTGTGTGAATGAGTCTAGGTGTGTGCGTGTGTGAGAATGTGTGTGTGAATGAGTGTGTGTGTGTGAGAATGTGTGTGCGAATGATTCTGTGTTTGTGGAATGAGTCGCTGTGTGTGTTTGTGTGAATGAGTCAGTGTGAATGAGTCTGTGTGAATGTGTGTGTGTGAATGAGTGTGTGGATGAGTCAGTGTGTGTGAGAGAATGTGAGTGCGACTGAGTCTGTGTGTGTGTGTGTGTGCGAATGAGTCTGTGTGTGAGTGAATGAATCTGTGTGTGTGTGATTGAGTGTGTGTATATATGTGTGTGTATGAGTCTGTGTGTATGTGTGAATAGGTCTGTGTGTGTGTGTACATGAGTCTGTGTGTGTGTATATGAGTCTGTGTGTGTGTGAATGAGTGTGTGTGTGTATATATATGATTTTGTGTGTGTATATGATTTTGTGTGTGTATATGAGTGTGTGTGAATGAGTGTGTGTATATGAGTCTGTGTGTGTATATGAGTGTGTGTGTGTGTGTGTATGAGTGTGTGTGTATATATGAGTGTATGTGTGTATACGAGTCTGTGTGTGTATATGAGTCTGTGTGTGTGAATGAGTCTGTGTGTGAGTCTGTATTTGTGTGTATGTGATTCTGTGTGAGGTGGCGGGTGTGTGTGATCAACAAATAGTACAAATAATATAGTCTTTCGTAGTTCAGAGCTGATTTGTCATGTTATGTAATGTGCCTGATGGCAGTCAGGAAGAAGCTGTTCCTCAATGTAGATGTTACAGTTTTCAGTTCACAAAAGACAGGAAACAAAGAGTAAGGATTAACGAGTCCCCTTCAGAATGGCAGGCAGTGACTAGTGGGGTACCGCAAGGCTCAGTGATGGGACCGCAGCTATTTACAATATACATCAATGATTTGGATGAAGAGATTCAAAGTAACATTAGCAAATTTGCAGATGACACAAAGCTGGGTGGCAGTGTGAACTGTGCGGAGGATGCTATGAGATTGCAGGGTGACTTGGGAGAGTGGGCAGATGCATGGCAGATGAAGTTTAATGCGAATAAATGTGAGGTTATCCACTTTGGTAGCAAAAACAGGAAGGCAGATTACTATCTAAATGGCGTCAAATTGGGAAAAGGGGAAGTACAACGTGATCTGGAGGTCCTTGTACATCAATCTATGAAAGTAAGCATGCAGGTAGTTCAAGTTCAAATGAGTTTATTGTCATGTGTCCCTGTATAGGGCAATGAAATTATTGCTTTGCTTAAGCACACAGAAAATAGTAGGCATTTACTACAAAACAGATAAATGTGTCCATATACCATGATATAAATATATACACACATGAATAAATAAACTGGTAAAGTGCAAATAACAGAAAGTGGTTATTAATAATCAGAGTTTTGTCCGAGCCAGGTTTAATAGCCTGATGACTGTGGGGAAGTAGCTATTCCTGAACCTGGTTGTTGCAGTCTTCGGGCTCCTGTACCTTCTACCTGAAGGTAGCAGGGAGATGAGTGTGTGGCCAGGATGGTGTGGGTCTTTGATGATACTGCCAGACTTTTTGAGGCAGCGACTGCGATAAATCCCCTCGATGGAAGGAAGGTCCAATGATGGACTGGGCAGTGTTTACAACTTTTTGTAGTATTTTCCTCTCCAGGGCGCTCAAATTGCAGAACCAAGCCACGATGCAACCGGTCAGTATGCTCTCGACTGTGCACCTGTAGAAGCTAGAGAGAGTCTTCCTTGACAATCCGACTCTCCGTAATCTTCTCAGGAAGTAGAGGCGCTGATGAGCTTTTTTGATAATTGCGTTAGTGTTCTCGGACCAGGAAAGATCTTCAGAGATGTGCACGCCCAGGAATTTGAATTTCTTGACCCTTTCAATCATCGACCCGTTGATATAAATGGGGCTGTGAGTCCCCCTCCTACTCCTTCCAAAGTCCACAATCAGTTCCTTGGTTTTGCTGGTGTTGAGGACCAGGTTATTGCGCTGGCACCATATGGACAGTTGCTCGATCTCTCTTCTATATTCTGACTCATCCCCATCAGTGATACGCCCCACAATAGTGGTGTCGTCAGCGAACTTGATGATGGAGTTCGCACTGTGGTTAGCTACGCAGTCATGGGTATAGAGTGAGTACAGCAGGGGGCTGAGCACGCAGCCTTGAGGTGCTCCCGTGCTGATTGTTATCGAGGCTGACACATTTCCACCAATACGAACAGACTGTGGTCTGTGGATGAGGAAGTCGAGGATCCAGTTGCAGAGGGATGCGCAGAGATCCAGTTCTGCGAGTTTGGTAACCAGTTTGGAGGGGATGATTGTGTTAAATGCCGAGCAGTAATCAATTAATAACAGCCTGACATATGAGTTTTTGTTGTCCAAGTGGTCCAGTGCGGAGTGGAGGGCCAGCGAGATCGCCTCCACCGTTGATCTGTTGTGGCGGTACGCGAACTGCAGTGGGTCCAGGTTTTTGTCGTAAGGTAGGAGTTGATTTGCTCCATGATCAACCTCTCAAAGCACTTCATCACCACCGGCGTTAGTGCTGCTGGTCGATAGTCATTGAGGCACGTCACCTTACTCTTCTTGGGCACCGGTATAATTGATGCCCTTTTAAAGCAGGTGGGGACCTCAGACCTCAGAAGTGAGAGGTTGAAAATGTCCGTAAAAACTCCCGCCAGTTGGTCCGCACAAGTTTTCGGAACACGACCGGGTATACCATCAGGACCAGATGCTTTTCGGGGGTTCACCCCTCTGAAGGATTTCCTGCAGGCAGTGAAGAAAGCGAATGGCATGTAGGCCTTTATAACAAGAGGAATCGAACATAGGAGCAAAGAGATCCTTCTGCAGTTGTACAGAGCCCTAAAGAGACCACACCTGGAGCACTGTGTGCAGTTTGGTCCCCTAATGTGACGAATGACATTCTTGCTATTGAGGGAGTGCGGCGTAGGTTTACAAGGTTAATTCCCGGGATGGCGGGATTGTAAAATGCTGAGAGAATGGAGCAGCTGGGCTTGTACACTCTGGAGTTTAGAAGGATGAGAGGCGTTCTCATTGAAACATATAAGATTGTTAAGGGCTTGGAAACACTAGAGGCAAGAAACATGTTCCTGATGTTGGGAGAGTCCAGAACCAGGGGCCACATGTTAAGAATAAGGAGTAGGCCATTTAGAACGGAAACGAGGAAACACTTTTTCTATCAGAGTGTGGCGAGTCTGTGGAATTCTCTGCCTCAGAGGGTGGTGGCGGCAGGTTCTCTGGATGCTTTCAAGAGTGAGCCAGATAGGGCTCTTAAAAATAGCGGAGTCAGGGGATATGGGGATAAGGCAGGAACGGGGTACTGATTGTGGATGATCAGTCATGATCACATTGAATGGCGGTGCTTGCTCGAAGGGCTAAATGGCCTACTCCTGCACCTATTGTCTATTGTCTATAGTTTTATTGTCATATGTCCCAGATAAAACAATGAAATTCTTACTTGCTGCAGCACAACAAAATAAGTAAACATAGTACAAGTTCAAGTTCATATTTATTGTCACATGCCCCAATTAGGGTACAGTGATATTTGAGTTACCATACGACCATATGAGTAAAAATAACACAATCCACAATATAATTCCACATAAACATGATCCACCATAGTGGATCAGCTCCGCAATGTTAAATTCCGCGCAGCGCCTGCTGCTTGAAGCTCCAGGATTGTCTCCGGTCTGGAAAGGCTGCACCAATCTAGTTGTTAGGCCGCGAGGTGGTCGAAGATGTGACACGGAAAAAAGTTGCATCTCTGTCACGGTAAGTAACTGAAAACGGTTTGGGCCCGATTTCCTCCCCCCCCCCCCCCCCCCCCCCCCCCACCTCCACCGCCCACATCAAACATTCCAAGAAACATTAAAATACATTTAGACACACTAAAGACCACGAAACAAGTCTACTATGACTAATGAAATAATTGGTACCCATGCAGTCTATATTACTAAAACTCTGATCTTGACCGCTTTTGGCCCACTGTGCTGCGATTTCCGACAGAACGCCGCCACCTACGGCCGTCATTTTTGGCCACCTGCCTCAGAGCCCCCCTCCGCCTTAAAGTAGCAGAGGATATTTCCCAACGATGACAAATCAGAGAGATATTAATGTGTTTTTTTTTAATCACCATTTTCTCTGCTGCCCCTGCTGGAGGGAGGGGGAGGGACTATAAAACCAGGAAGTGGTCTACCTCACTCAGTCTCTTCAATATGGATGAAGCCAATGGTCACGTCTCTCTGAGCTCTGAATAACACTGAACAAATGTCTACATAACTGTGAGTCCCCTTAATGTGGTTTGGAAATTAAAATATGGTTTGTTTGAGGTAAAAAGGCACTGCGTGCAAATGGTTGTTTGGGTGATTTGGCTTGAAGTTAAAAGGCATTACTTACTGCAAATGGTGGCTTGGGAGCTTTGGCTTGAAGTTGAAAGGCACTACTTACTGCAAATGGTGGCTTGGGAGCTTTGACTTGAAGTTGAAAGGCACTACTTCCTGCAAATGACGGCTTGGGTGTGGCTTGAAGTTGAAAGGCACTACTTACTGCAAATGGTGTCTTGGGTGCAATGGCTTAAATTTAAAAGGCATTACACTGCAAATGGGGGGGGGGGGCGTGGGTGCATTGGCTTGAAGTTGAAAGGCACTACTTACTGCAAATTGTGGCTTGAAGTTGAAATGCACTTCTTACTGCAAATGGTGGCTTGGGAGATTTGGCTTGAACTAGAAAAGGCACTACTTGCAGCAAATGGTGGCTTGGGTGCTTTGGCGTGAAGTTGAAAGGCACTACTTACTGCAAATGGTGGTTTAGTTGCTTTGGCTTGAGTCAACTGTCAGCCCACCAGCCGTGAGTCAGCTGCCAGCAGATCAGGCTTGAGGGACTGAGCTGCCACCCCAAAAACCCATACCAGCACTCCAGAAAGCCCCCCTACCTGCCACCAATATTGGAATTGGTGGAGAGGTGGAATATTGCGTCGGGGGACCAGCCCTCGCGTGTGAAGATGGGACCCAACGGGTCCCACTTAGTCCAGTTCATTCTAGATACTGAACCTGCGCTAACACTTTATAGTTGAACAGTTGAAATAAAAAGAATGGATTATTTATGTTACATCATGTCAAATGCTTAGTCTCTAGTAGATAATATATGTGTGTATAGTGTTCCCGATGTTGGGGAAGTCCAGCACAAGGGGTCACAGTTTAAGGATAAAGGGGAAATCTTTTCGGACTGAGATGAGAAAAACATTTTTCACACAGAGTGTGGTGAATCTCTGGAATTCTCTTCCACAGAATGTAGTTGAGGCCAGTTCATTGGCTATATTTAAGAGGGTTAGATGTGACCCTTGTGGCTAAAGGGATCAGGGAGTATGGAGAGAAAGCAGGTACAGGATACTGAGTTGGATAATCAGCCATGATCATATTGAATCGAAGGGCCGAATAGCCTACTCCTATTTTCTATGTTTCTATGAACGGACACCGCATTCTCGACAGGGCCAAGGGGGGCTTATATTAGGAACACTTCTCTATTCGTTTCCCACCACGGATGGTTGACCTGCTGAGTTCTACCGGCACTCTGGAAGGAATGGACAGGCGACGTATCGGGTCTGTGCCCTTCTTTGAACTGATGGGAGTCGGGTGAGAAAGCTGGAAAAAAGAGATGGGGTCAGGCCAGACTCCAGGACTTGGTTGGAAAAGAGAGATGGGGTCTGGACAAAGCCTGGAAAGTGATAGGTGGATACAAAATTCTGGAGTAACTCAGCGGGACAGGCAGCAACTCCAGAGATAAGGAATGGGTGATGTTTCAGGTTGAGACCCTTCTTCAGAAGTGAGAGGTTGATATAGGTGAGAAAGCCACAAGAAACTGCAGATGCTGGAATCTTGCAAAGAACATGTTAGTTAGATGCACAGAATCTCTTGGCCAGAATAGGGGAATCGAGGACCAGAGGACATGGGTTTAAGGTGAAGGGGAAAAGATATAATAGCAATCTGAGGGGTAATTTTTCAACACAGTGGTGGTGGGTGTATGGACCAAGCTGCCAGAGGAGGTATTTGAGGCTGGGACTATCCCAACGTTTAAGAAACAGTTATTGACAGGTACATGGATAGGACAAGTTTGGAGGGATATGGGCCAAACGCAGGCAGGTGGGACTACTGTAGCCAGGACATGTTGGTCAGTGTGCGCAAGTTGGGCCGAAGGTCCTGTTTCCACACTGTTTCACTCTATGACTTTAACATAAAGTGTTGCATTAACTCAGCGGGTCAGGCAGAATCTGTGGAGAACATGGATAGGTGACATTTCACAGAGTGCTGGAGTAACTCAGCAGGTCAGGCAGCATCTGTGAAGAAAATGGAAATGTGACATTTCACAGAGTGCTGGAGTAACTCAGCGGGTCAGGCAGCATCTATGGAGAACATGGATAGGTGACAGTTCGGGACGGGACCCTTCTTCAGACAGACACTATGTTAACAGATGAGGGGATGATGAGCAGACTGTAGTAAGTGACAGAACGATGGAAATTAAGGAGGTAAAACGATGTGAGATAAGGAGAGAGGAATTTATATGTGCAGCTTTAAGGGACATTGGTCAGGTAGCATTTGGAGCATTGCATACGGTTCTGGTCACTCCACTGTTGGACTGATGTGGAGGCTTTGGGGTAGGTGCAGAGATGGTTAACCAGAATGGTTTTTAAAAAAAAGAACTGCAGGAACTTGTTTACAAAAGAGGACACAAAATGCTGGAGCAACTCAGCGGGACAGGTAGCGTCTGTGGGAAGCAGTTATGGTTGACGCTTCAGCAGGTGGTCAAGGCGGGTGAAGCCCTTACCACAGGACATGCAGGGGAAGGGAAGCTCACTGCTGTGGGTATGCCTGTGCTGCCACAGGCTGGACATGCGGGTGAAACCCTTGCCACACTCAGCGCACAAAAAGGGTCTCTCTCCGGTGTGCATCCGCTGGGGCTCCCACAGCCCCCGTGCGCTCTTGAAACGCTTGACGCAGTGGGAGCAGGCACCCACCGGCGTGGGCCCGCCGGTGCTGCCGCAACACCAGCGAGCTATCAAATGCCTCACTGCATTACGGGCAGACGTAGGGCTGGCCAGTGGTGTGCACCCGCTGGTGAGACATGGTGTGGGAGGTCCTGGAAATGCTCTCTCCACACACCGGGCTGGGGAAGGTATGGTCGCCGGCGTGCACCCGCTGCTGGGACAGCAGCCTGGAGGACTGGGTGAAACCCTTGCCGCAGTGGGTGCAGGTGTAGGGGCGCTCCCCGGTGTACAAGGGCCCGTGAACCAACAGGTCCATGGTCAACACAAAGCCTTTGTCGCAGTCGGAGCAGGTGAAGGGCCGCTCACTGCTGTGCACCAGCCGGTGCTCCCACAGCCCCGAAAAAAAGAGAAAGCTCTTGCCGCAGGTGGAGAAACACAGGTCTTCTCACACTGGTGCTTCCGCAGCCCACGTGCGCTCTTGAAACGTTTGCCATAGTGGGAGCAGCTGGTCGCCGGCGTGGGTCCGCCGGTGCTGCTGCAACCCCCGCGAGCTGTCAAACGTCTCACTACAGTACGGGCAGTCGTAGGGCTGGCCACTGGTGTGCACGTGCTGGTGAGACAGGGTGCGCGAGGCCATGGTAAAGCGCTCTCCACACACCGGGCTGGGGACGGGACGGTCGCCGGAGTGCACCTGCTGGTGGTAGTGCAGCCTGGTGGAGCAGGTGAAGCCCTTGCCGCACTGTGCGCAGGTGTAGGGCCGTTCGCCGGTGTGCAGGCGCCTGTGCACCTTCAGGTTCATGGACGACTTGACGCCTTTGCTGCAGTCGGAGCAGGTGAAGGAACGGTCGACGGTGTGCACCCTCTGGTGGGATAGCAGCCTGGTAGAGCATGAGAAGCCCTTGCCGCACAGGGCGCAGGTGAAGGGCCGCTCGCCGGTGTGGGTGCGCTGGTGCTTCAGCAGGTGGTAAGACTGGGTGAAGCCCTTGCCGCAGTCGCTGCACGTGTACGGGCGCTCCCCGGTGTGCACGCGTCTGTGTACCTTTAAGTCCTTGGACGACTTGAAGACTTTTTCGCAGTCCGAGCAGGTGAAGGGCCGCTCACTGCTGTGCACCCGCCAGTGCTCCCGCAGCCCCGACAACCAGCCAAAGCTCTTGCCGCAGGTGGAGCAGCCATAGGGCTTCTCGCCCGTGTGCACCCGTTGGTGGATCTCCAGCTGGCTCGGGTGCTGCCAGGCCTTGCCACACACGTCGCACTCATAACGCTTCTCCTTGTTGTGCCCCATCATGTGGTCTTCCTCAGCAACGGCTTCTAAACCCTGCAGGAGGAGAACACAAAGGGTCAGCTGTCCAAACAGGACATTATTAATGCATCAACATTACTAATGCTTGAAGGGGGTAGAAGGGCAGGGGGATGAGGGGGGTGATGGGGGGGGGGGGGAGATGAAGGGGTGGGGTGGAGGGAAAGAAGTGAGGGGAAGGAGGGGAGAGATGGTGAGGAAGGGGGATGAGGATGGTGGGGAAGGGGGATGAGGACGGTGGAAGTGAGGGGAGGAGGAGAAGGAAGGGGGCAGGGGGTAAAGAGGGGAGTGGGGTTGAGGAAGCAAGTGGGAAAAGGGGGGGGTCTGGCCAACCTGGGGGCGCCGTGCATCCAGGGACCGCGTCGAGCCGCACGATCACACGTCCGACAGCCAGCCGCCCTGCGCCTTGATGTACCCCCGCCCGCCCTGTGCCGTGACACCTGCCACACGCACAACCACACCTGGAGTATTGTGAGCAGTTTTGGTCCCCTAATTTGAGGAAGGATATTCTTGCTATTGAGGGAGTGCAGCCTAGGTTTACAAGATTAATTTGCGGGATGGCGGGACTGTCATATGCTGAGAAAATAGAGCAGATGGGCTTGTATACTCTGGAGTTCAAGTTCAAGTTCAAGTTCAAGTGAGTTTATTGTCATGTGTCCCTGTATAGGACAATGAAATTCTTGCTTTGCTTAAGCACACAGAAAAATAGTAAGGCATTTACTACAGTACAGATAAATGTGTCCATACACCATGATATAAATATATACACACATGAATAAATAAACTGCAAATAAAGTGCAAATAACAGAAAGTGGTTGTTAATAATCAGTTTTGTCCGAGCCAGGTTTAATAGCCTGATGGCTGAGGGGTAGTAGCTATTCCTGAACCTGGTTGTTGCAGTCTTCAGGCTCCTGTACCTTCTACCTGAAGGTAGCAGGGAGATGAGTGTGTGACCAGGGTGGTGTGGGTCTTTGATGATACTGCCAGCCTTTTTGAGGCAGCGACTGCGATAAATCCCCTCGTTGGAAGGAAGGTCAGAGCCGATGATGGACTGGGCAGTGTTTACTACCTTTTGTAATCTTTTCCTCTCCAGGGCGCTCAAATTGCCGAACCAAGCCACGATGCAACCGGTCAGCATGCTCTCGACTGTGCACCTGTAGAAGTTAGAGAGAGTCAAGTTCAAGTTCAAGTTAGTTTATTGTCATGTGTCCCTGTGTAGGACAATGAAATTCTTGCTTTGCTTAAGCACACAGAAAATAGTAGGCATTTACTACAAAACAGATAAATGTGTCCATATACCATGATATAAATATATACACACATGAATAAATAAACTGATAGTGCAAATAACAGAAAGTGGTTGGTAATAATCAGAGTTTTGTCCGAGCCAGGTTTAATAGCCTGATGGCTGAGGGGAAGTAACTATTCCTGAACCTGGTTGTTGCAGTCTTCAGGCTCCTGTACCTTCTACCTGAAGGTAGCAGGGAGATGAGTGTGTGGCCAGGATGGTGTGGGTCTTTGATGATACTGCCAGCCTTTTTGAGGCAGCGACTGCGATAAATCCCCTCGATGGAAGGAAGGTCAGAGCCTCAAGTCTTCCTTGACAATCCAACTCTCCGTAATCTTCTCAGGAAGTAGAGGCGCTGATGTGCTTATTTGATAATTGCATTAGTGTTCTCGGACCAGGAAAGATCTTCAGAGATGTGCACGCCCAGGAATTTGAAGTTCTTGACCCTTTCAACCATGTTGATATAAACGGAGTTTGGAAGGATGAGAGGATACCTCATTGAAACATATAAGATTGTTAAGGGCTTGGACACACTAGAGGCAGGAAACATGTTCCCGATGTTAGGGGAGTCCAGATCCAGGGGTCACACACTTTAAGAATAAGGAGTAAGCCATTTAGAACGGAGACGAGGAAACAAATGTTTTCACAGTGAGTCTGTGGTTGCTTTCACGAGAGAGCTAGATAGGGCTCTTAAAATAACGGAGTCAGGGGATATGGGGAGAAGGCAGGAACGGGGTACTGATTGGGGATGATCAGCCATGATCACATTGAATGGCGGTGCTGGCTCAAAGGGCCGAATGGCCTCCTCCTGCACCAATTGTTATTGTCTAACCGGCGCCTTGACGTCATCCCCAAAACCGAGGGGCACCTGGTGGCGACATGCATCACGGGAAGAAGGTCACAGAATGCTGGAGTCATTCAGCGGGTCGGGCAGCGTCTGTGGGGAACGTGGACATTTGCAGGGCGGCCTCCCGCCGATAGGTGGGGCATTATACTCGGAGGACCAGAGACGCTGCCTTACCGCCTCCCGCCGACAGAGGGCGCTACCGTGGGATCACCAGAGACCTGAAATCCCCCGCACCCCCTCCCGTCCGCCCGCCCGCCTCGGGGCGCCGGCCGCAGGATCGTCCTTTGAGAGGGAAGATGGGGATGGGCGGGGAAAGGACGCGGCATCGGCGTCGGCAGCTGTTCCCACCTGAGCTCCCGGCGCTGGCCTCGTCCAGTCAAGCCCATCGCGGCGACTAGGTCCCGCCCTCTCCTTGCATCACAAAGGACCAGGTTCCGCACGTCCTTGCGTCACAAAGGACCAGGTCCCGCCCCCTCCTTGTGTCACAAAAAAACAGGTCCCGCCCCTTACCCCCCACCATTGACGGACCGCATCACGTCACGCCTGCCTCCCGGCCCCGACGTCACAAATGACCAAGTCCCGCCCCCTCCCTCAATGACGGGTAGCATCAAAGATTATAGGGGTAGCATCACGGCACGTAACGCCTCCCCCGGCTCCGACGTCACAAAGTGCCAGGTCCCGCCCCTCGTATTGACAGCGTCCTCCGCCAATCAGAGGCGCCCATTCCGCCCTAGCAACGGTTGTCTCGGCGAGACTGGCCCCGCCCCCTCGACTCCTAAACCACGTGGTAGGAGGGGGAGGGGAAACAATCACAGCAGCAGCAGAGGCTGCAAACCTGAGATAAAACCTCAAGGGGGGCAGTCTACAAAAGTGAAATCCAGGTTAGCCGTGATGTGGTGTTAGGTAAATTGAATGGATTAAAGGCCGATAAATCCCCAGGGCCAGATAGGCTGCATCCCAGTGTACTTAAGGAAGTAGCCCCAGTAATAGTGGATGCATTAATGATAATGTTTCAAAACTCTTCAGATTCTGGAGTAGTTCCTGAGGATTTGAGGGTAGCTAATGTAACCCCACTTTTTAAAAAGGGAGGGAGAGAGAAAACGGGGAATTACAGAACGGTTAGTCTAACATCGGTAGTGGGGAAACTGCTAGAGTCAGTTATTAAAGATGGGATAGCAGCACATTTGGAAAGTGGTGAAAACATTGGACAAAGTCAGCATGGATTTATGAAAGGTAAATCATGTCTGACGAATCTGATAGAATTTTTCGAGAATGTAACTAGTAGAGTGGATAAGGGAGAACCAGTGGATGTGTTATATCTGGATTTCAGAAGGCTTTCGACAAGGTCCCACATCAGAGATTAGTATACAAACTTAAAGCACCCGGTATTGGGGGTTCAGTATTGATGTGGATACTTTCATATGAAGAAAGACTGGATAGAGTTGGCTTGTACTTGCTAGAATTTAGAAGATTGAAGGGGGATCTTATAGAAACTTACAAAATTCTTAAAGGGTTGGACAGGCTAGATGCAGGAAGATTGCCTTCAAGCCTGCGCCGCCATTCAATATGATCATGGCTGATCATCCAACTCAGTATCCTGTACCTGCCTTCTCTCCATACCCCCTGATCCCTTTAGCCACAAGGGCCACATCTAACTCCCTCTTAAATATAGCCAATGAACTGGCCTCAACTACATTCTGTGGCAGAGAATTCCACAGATTCACCACTCTCTGTGTAAAAAATGATTTTCTCATCTCGGTCCTAAAAGACTTCCCTCTTATCCTTAAACTGTGACCCCTTGTTCTGGATTTCCCCAACATCGGGAATAATCTTCCTGCATCTAGCCTGTCCAACCCTTTAAGAATTTTGTAAGTTTCTATAAGATCCCCTCTCAATCTTCTAAATTCCAGAATGTCTTTCCTCAGATTAGGAGACCAAAACTATATGCAATACTCCTGATGGGGTCTCACCAAAACCCTGTACAACTGCAGTAGAACCTCCCTGATCCTATACTCAAATCCTTTTGCTATGAATTCTCATAATAGGACCGAGATGAGAAAAACATTTTACAGACAGTGAGTGGTGAATCTTATGTTAATCTTATTCAACAACAGATGGTTAATACAAGTCAAACACAATACAAGGGCATATTGACATTATGCTATCTCACCGTTCATGTGGCCCACGCCTCCATCCCCTCTCCAAGCCAATCATAAGCCTCTCAATTACTGCAATGTATCTACGCTACTCGCGGAAGGGGACGTGGGTGATATATTGTAACTCCTCACAGAAGGGAAAACAAGCTTCGTTAAATGTTTACATTTACCATCCACCCTTCAACACATTCCCAGACAAGAGGTAATACGTCTAATTTACTTTGTCGATATCCACAACCTCTTCTGCACCTGGTCAAGCGAGAGCTGCCAGTTGTCACATACAAAACATCCATTCCAGTCACAAAAGGGGACATTACTTGAGAATTAAGGGACTGAAGTTTAGGGGTAACATGAGGGGGAACTTCTTTACTCAGAGAGTGGTAGCTGTGTGGAATGAGCTTCCAGTGAAGGTGGTGGAGGCAGGTTCGTTTTTATCATTTAAAAATAAATTGGATAGTTATATGGATGGGAAAGGAATGGAGGGTTATGGTCTGAGCGCAGGTATATGGGACTAGGAGAGATTATGTGTTCGGCACGGACTAGAGGGGTCGAGATGGCCTGTTTCCGTGCTGTAATTGTTATATGATAATTGTTATATGGTAATTAAGCCAAGAAAGGACATTAATATTTCTTCCACACCGCCGGTGCACCCACAGCACCGACGACCGGGCAAAGGTCTCGCCAAAGGTGGAGCATTCGAAGGGCTTCCAGCCCAAGTGCACCCGCTGGTGCATCTTCAGCTCATGCGTCATCTTGAAGCTCTTTCCGCAGTCGGAGCAGCCGCATGGACATTCGCCGGAGTGCACACAGTTGTGCCACAGCAGGCTGTCGTAGCGAGTGAAGCTCTTGCCACACTCTTGCAGTTGGAGGGGCGTTCTCCCGTGTGCACCCACCGGTGGGTCTCCAGCTGGCTCGGGCTCTGCCAGGCCTTGCCACACACATCGCACTCATAACTCTTCTCCTTGTTGTGCCCCATCATGTGGTCCTCCATCGAAGCTCAGCCCCTCGAAGCTCAGCCCACACACCGAGCAGATGAGAGGGGGGCTCGCCGGCACCCTGGCCGCCCACAATGGCCGCTCACGTACCCGCTTCTCCGCCCACAGCAACGGCTCCTAAACGCTGCAGGAGAGGAACACAAAGGGCCAACAAGCTGGCAAACAGGTTATTATTAAGGTGTGAATATTACAAGTGATTGAAGGGGGAGGAGTGGGTCTGGGGGGGAAGGAGGGGGGTGATGGGGTGAGGGAGTGGGGGAGGGTGGGGGTAAGGGGATCAGGAGGGTGAGGGGGAAAGAGGGGAACTGGGTGCCGAGTAAGCGGGAACTGCGTTTAACCGTCTGCCCGCCCTGCTCCTTGATGTCAGCCGCATGCACGGATGGCGCTCACAAACGATGCACTGACATCACTGCCAATCCGAGGGGTCTGCTGGCCCCGCCCACTGCAATTGCGTAGAGTCACGTGGGGGGGGGGCGGCATGCATCATGGGAAGAGGTCACACAATGCTGGGGTCAATCAACGGTTCGGGCAGTGTCGGTGGAGAGAAGAAATGCATGACGTTTCAGGTCAATACCTTTCTTCAGTCTGATGGGGGGTGCAGCGATAAGGAAGTATAAGGAGTGAAAAGGAGAAAGGGAATAGAGTTCAAGGAAAATGTAGAATAGATCATTGGTAGATACATCAATGGGAGGTCACCATCGACACCCCAGTCAAAAAGCCGCAGAGGGAGTACAGAGAAGGTTCACCAAAAGGATTTGAGTATAGGAGCAGGGAGGTTCTACTGCAGTTGTACAGGGTCTTGGTGAGACCACACCTAGAGTATTGCGTACAGTTTTGGTCTCCTAATCTGAGGAAAGACATTCTTTCCTCAGAGGGAGTGCAGATAAGGTTCATCAGACTGATTCCTGGGGTGTCAGGACTTTCATATGAATAAAGACTGGATAGACTCGGCTTGTAGTCGCTAGAATTTAGAGAATTGAAGGGGGATCTTATAGAAACTTACAAAATTCTTAAGTGGTTGGACAGGAAGATTGGTCCCGATGTTGGGGAAGTCCAGAACAAGGGGTCACAGTTTAAGGATAAGGGGGAAAGCTTTTAGGACCCAGATGAGAAAAACATTTTTCACACAGAGAGTGGTGAATCTGTGGAATTCTCGGCCACAGAAGGTAGTTGAGGCCAGTTCATTGGCTATATTTAAGAGGGAGTTAGATGTGGCCCTTGTGGCTAAAGGGATCAGGGGGTATGGAGAGAAGGCAGGTACAGGATACTGAGTTGGATGATCAGCCATCATCATATTGAATGGCGGTGCAGGCTCGAAGGGCCGAATGGCCTACTCCTGCACCTATTTTCTATGTTTTCTATGTCTAAAAAGGCCCAACTGACGATGTACTTCCTGCGGCAGCTGAGGAAACACAATCTGCCACAGGCAATGCTGGTCCAGTTTTATACTGCCATCATAGAGGCTGTCCTCACCTTCACCATCACGGTCTGTGTATTCGCTGGTGCTGCCGCAACCCCCGCAGTACGGGCAGTCGTAGGGCGGGCCACTGGTGTGGACACGCTGGTGAGACAGGGTGTGGGAGGCCATGGCAAAGCGCTCTCCACACACCGGGCTGGGGAAGGGACGGTCACCTGCGTGCACCCGCTGGTGGGACAGCAGGCTGTTGGAGTGGGTGTAGCCGTTGCCGCTCTGGTCGCAGGTGAACGGGCGCTCACCAGTGTGGGTGCACCGGTGCTCCAACAGCTTTTTGGAACTGTTGATGCCCTTGCCGCAGTCGCTGCATGTGTAGGGATGCACCCCGGAGTGCAGGCGCCTGTGTACCTTCAGTTCCGTCGTCGACTATAACCTTTTGCAGCAGTCGGAGCAGGTGAAGAGCTGCTCACTGTTGTGCGCCTGCCAGTGCCGCCTTAGCCCTGACAACTTGGCAAAGCTCTTGCCACAGGTGGAGCAGCCGAAGGGCATCTCGCCCGTGTGCACCCGCCGGTGGATCTTCAGCTTTTATGTCGTCTTGAAGCTCTTGCCGCAGTCGGAGCAACCAAAGGACCTCTCGCCGGTGTGCACCTGCCGGTGCTCCAGCAGGTTGTTGGAGCGGGTGAAGCCCTTGCCGCAATGGGCGCAGGTGTAGGGGCGCTCGCCGGTGTGGGTGCGCTGGTGCTTCAGCAGGTTGTCAGAGCAGGTGAAGCCCTTGCCGCATTGGACGCCGGAGAAGGGGCGCTCACCAGTGTGGATGTGCTGGTGCTCCAGCAGGCTATTGGAGTGGATGAAGCCCTTGCTGCACTGGGCACAAGTGTAGGGGCGCGCGCAGGTGTGGGTGCGCTGATGCTCCAAAAGCGTAGAGACAGAGGGGTGTAAATGAGGGTAGAAGCAATAGGTAGCAAGGTGAAAAGTAAAAGTGGCAGGCAGACAAAACCAGGGCAAAAATCAAAAAGGGCCACTTTTCAACATAATTGTATAAGGAGTAAGAGTGTTGTAAAAACAAGCCTGAAGGCTTTGTGTCTCAATGCAAGGAGCATTCGTAATAAGGTGGATGAGTTGAATGTGCAGATAGCTATTAATGACTATGATGTAGTTGGGATCACGGAGACATGGCTCCAGGGTAACCAAGGCTGGGAGCTGAACATCCAGGGATATTCAATATTCAGGAGGGATAGAGAGAAAGGAAAAGGAGGTGGGGTAGCGTTGCTGATTAGAGAGGAGATTAACGCAATGGAAAGGAAGGACATTAGTTTGGAGGATGTGGAATCGGTATGGGTAGAGCTGCGAAACACTAAGGGGCAGAAAACGCTGGTGGGTGTTGTGTACAGGCCACATAACAGTAGTAGTGAAGTTGGAGATGGTATCAAACAGGAAATTAGAAATGCGTGCGACAAAGGCAAAACCGTTATAATGGGCGACTTAAATCTACATATAGATTGGGTGAATCAAATTGGCAGGGGTGCTGAGGAAGAGGATTTCTTGGAATGTATGCGGGATAGTTATCTAAATCAACATGTAGAGGAACCAACGAGAGAGCAGGCTATTTTAGACAGGGTATTGAGTAATGAGGAAGGGTTAGTTAGCAGTCTTGTTGTACGTGCCCCCTTGGGCAAGAGTGACCATAATATGGTTGAGTTCTTCATTAGGATGGAGAGTGACATTGTTAATTCAGAAACAATGGTTCTGAACTTAAAGAAAGGTAACTTTGAGGGTATGAGACGTGAATTGGCCAAGATTGACTGGCAATTAATTCTAAAAGGGTTGACGGTGGATATGCAATGGAAGACATTTAAAGACTGCATGGTTGAACTACAAAAATTGTTCATCCCAGTTTGGCAAAAGAATAAATCAGGGAAGGTAGTACATCCGTGGATAACAAGGGGAATCAGGGATAGTATCAAAGCGAAGGATGATGCGTACAGATTAGCCAGAAAAAGCAGCATACCGGAGGACTGGGAGAAATTCAGAGACCAGCAGAGGAGGACAAAGGGCTTGATTAGGAAAGGAAAAATAGATTATGAAAGAAAACTGGCAGGGAACATAAAAACTGACTGCAAAAGTTTTTATAGATATGTGAAAAGAAAGAGATTAGTTAAAACAAATGTAGGTCCCTTGCAGTCAGAAACAGGTGAGTTGATCATGGGGAACAAGGATATGGCGGACCAATTGAATAACTACTTTGGTTCCGTCTTCACTAAGGAAGATAAATAATCTGCCGGAAATAGCAGGGGACCGCGGGTCAAAGGAGTTGGAGGAATTGAGTGAAATCCAGGTTAGCCGGGAAGTGGTGTTGGGTAAATTGAATGGATTAAAGGCCGATAAATCCCCAGGGCCAGATAGGCTGCATCCCAGAGTACTTAAGGAAGTAGCTCCAGAAATAGTGGATGCATTAGTAATAATCTTTCAAAACTCTTTAGATTCTGGAGTAGTTCCTGAGGATTGGCGGGTAGCAAACGTAACCCCACTTTTTAAGAAGGGAGGGAGAGAGAAAACGGGGAATTACAGACCAGTTAGTCTAACATCGGTAGTGGGGAAACTGCTAGAGTCAGTTATTAAAGATGGGATAGCAGCACATTTGGAAAGTGGTGAAATCATTGGACAAAGTCAGCATGGATTTACAAAAGGTAAATCATGTCTGACGAATCTTATAGAATTTTTCGAGGATGTAACTAGTAGCGTGGATAGGGGAGAACCAGTGGATGTGGTGTATCTGGACTTCCAGAAGGCTTTCGACAAGGTCCCACATAAGAGATTAGTATACAAACTTAAAGCGCACGGCATTGGGGGTTCAGTATTGATGTGGATAGAGAACTGGCTGGCAAACAGGAAGCAAAGAGTAGGAGTAAACGGGTCCTTTTCACAATGGCAGGCAGTGACTAGTGGGGTACCGCAAGGCTCAGTGCTGGGACCCCAGCTATTTACAATATATATTAATGATCTGGATGAGGGAATTGAAGGCAATATCTCCAAGTTTGCGGATGACACTAAGGTGGGGGGCAGTGTTAGCTGTGAGGAGGAAGCTAGGAGACTGCAAGGTGACTTGGATAGGCTGGGTGAGTGGGCAAATGTTTGGCAGATGCAGTATAATGTGGATAAATGTGAGGTTATCCATTTTCGTGGCAAAAACAGGAAAGCAGACTATTATCTAAATGGTGGCCGACTAGGAAAAGGGGAGATGCAGCGGGACCTGGGTGTCATGGTACACCAGTCATTGAAAGTAGGCATGTAGGTGCAGCAGGCAGTGAAGAAAGCGAATGGTATGTTAGCTTTCATAGCAAAAGGATTTGAGTATAGGAGCAGGGAGGTTCTACTGCAGTTGTACAGGGTCTTGGTGAGACCACACCTGGAGTATTGCGTACAGTTTTGGTCTCCAAATCTGAGGAAGGACATTATTGCCATAGAGGGAGTGCAGAGAAGGTTCACCAGACTGATTCCTGGGATGTCAGGACTGTCTTATGAAGAAAGACTGGATAGACTTGGTTTATACTCTCTAGAATTTAGGAGATTGAGAGGGTATCTTATAGAAACTTATAACATTCTTAAGGGGTTGGACAGGCTAGATGCAGGAAGATTGCTCCCGATGTTGGGGAAGTCCAGGACAAGGGGTCACAGCTTAAGGATAAGGGGGAAATCCTTTAAAACCGAGATGAGAAGAACTTTTTTCACACAGAGAGTGGTGAATCTCTGGAACTCTCTGCCACAGAGGGTAGTCGAGGCCAGTTCATTAGCTATATTTAAGAGGGAGTTAGATGTGGCCCTTGTGGCTAATGGGATCAGAGGGTATGGAGAGAAGGCAGGTACGGGATACTGAGTTGGATGATCAGCCATGATCATATTGAATGGCGGTGCAGGCTCGAAGGGCCGAATGGCCTACTCCTGCACCTAATTTCTATGTTTCTATGCTTCTAAGCTGTTGGAGCGGGTGAAGCCCTTGCCGCACTGGGCGCAGGTGTAGAGGCGGTCGCCGGTGTGGGTGCACTGGTGATCCAGCAGGTTGTCGGAGCGGGAGAAGCCCTTGCCGCACTGGGCACAGATGAAGGGGCGCTCACCAGTGTGGGTGCGCTGGTGGGACAGCAGGCTCTTGGAGTTGGTGAAGCTCTTGCCGCAGTAGCTGCAGGTATAGGGCTGCTCCCAGGTGTGCACACGCTTGTGCACCTTCAGGTTCGTGAACAACTTGGAGACTTTGCCACAGTCGGCGCGGGTGAAGGGCCGCTCACTGTTGTGCACCCGCTGGTGCTCCCGCAGCCCCCACAACTGGGCAAAGCTCTTGCCGCAGGTGGAACAGCCGAATGGCCTCTCACTGGAGTGTATGAGGTTGTGCCGCAGCAGGGTGTCGTAGCGGTTGAAGCTCTTGCCGCACTCTGAGCAGTCAAAAGGACGTTCTCCCGTGTGCACCCGCCGGTGGGTCTCTAGCAGGCAAGGGGTCCGACAGGCCTTGCCACACACGTCGCACTCATAACCAAAGATCATAGAGGAGCAAGATAGACCACTCCTCCGAAATCCAATGGACTGACGTGTAGTACGTGACGGAACGTCACGGCCGCCATTTGTTAATGCGACACGCGACTTCCGGTATGCCACCCGCTGAAATCCAAAGCAAAGATTATAGAGCTCCTCTATAATCTTTGATCCAAAGCAAAGATCCTCGAGTATCTTGTAGCGGGAACAGCCCCCTCCTTTGTGTAGTTTCCCTTGCATTGTATTGTGTAGTTTCCCTTGTATTGCTTTAACACACACTGCACAAAATTAAATTTAACGTATATATATTTTATATATTTATATGAATGTGTGTCTGTGTGTGAGAGGCAAGTTAGAGATAATAAAGTTTATTCTCATGGATCAGAAGCAACTTTGATTTAAATAATCACTATTAATTCATTTTTGTAAGATGATATACATAAACATTAAAGGCAATTATATATATAATTATATAGTAATAATAAATATATGCATATATACACACATACACATACATATGCACACATACATATGGATACATTTATATGCATACATACACACATATATAAACATATACATACATATATACACACATATACATATACATGCATATATACACATACATGCATATATACACATACATATATATTTATACATATGATCATTTTCCAACGATCAATAGATTTACGATCAGTTCCTGTGGATTGGAGGATAGCTAATGCTATCCCACTTTTCAAGAAAGGAGCGTGAGAGAAAACGGGGAATTACAGACCAGTTAGCCCGACTTTGGTGGTGTGAAAGATGCTGGAGTCAATTATTAAAGATGCAATAATGGGGCATTTGGATAGCAGTAAAATAATTAGTCCAAGTTTACATGGATTTATGAAAGGGAAATCATGTTTGACTAATCTTCTGGATTTTTTTGCCGCAAGGCTTGGTGTTGGGTCCGCAACTGTTTACCATATATATTAATAATTTGGAAAAGGGAATTAGGAGCAAAACTAATGCATACATACCTACATATTTAAATTCATCTGATAAGTTGGTCAAATAACATGGGCACATTCTTGCTTTTTTTGAGACATGGATTTTTTAAATGTGAATGTCTCATAGCAACACATTTGTGGGTCAGCAGTATTTTGTACCAACCCCCACAATTTCAAATAATTCTAAATTGAACTTTTTAAACAATGAAAACAATTTTTATTTACATCATTTTGTGTGGCTGTCAAGGTGGCTGTGTTGACTGTAATTATGAGACTGCCGGGCAGTATCACTGTGAATGGCGGTGGCTGTGTGTTTTAATGCAAGTGTGAAAAGGAGAGTAAATTTAAAGAGACAATGTGAGAGCCATCAGGGTTTCATCCAAGAACAAATTTAAAGGCAAGGTTCTTTAATTACAGTATTTTAATTGAAAATCTTACTCTTAATATTCTTAATATTCTTACTCTTAATATTCTTCCTAATTAGGCTTTTTGTGTTCCCTCTTGAACTCTGTGTCTCCCAGAGCCTCTGGGGAGGTTCTGGAGATACAATAATCCAATCTTGAGGCAAATAACCATCTTTAAAACTGGCATTGCCTCTGCCTTTAATTCTACATTCTCCGAGGATGCTGGATGCCGCGACAATCTCTTGCAACAAGTACAGAAAGGCAGTCCACTGCAAAAAGATCAAAGAGAGGAAAGAGTATGGAAGGGGAAGGCTTTTCAGAATCATAATCAGATTTTATTTGCCAAGTATGTTTTGTAACATACGAGGAATTTCATTGGCCAGGTCAGTCATACAATTAAAAGCAACAGCACTCAAAAACACATTTTAATACGGACATTCACCAGTGACTCCTACACATTCCTCACTGTGATGGAAGGCGAAATAAAGTTCAAGTCCCTTCCTTTTGTTCTTCCTCGGTCGGGGGCCTCAAGCCCCCCGTTCAAACTCCGTTCAATGGTGAACGCCTCTTGGTCTCCAGGCCTATAGTGCTGCACAGATCACTGCACCACATGCATCTATTTATTCCCTTTTCCCATGGTTCATGTAGCTGGATATTAACTTGCCGACATGGAAAGAGATGCAGTGAGCATTCAATAGTTCAGACTTCTGGGTGAATTAAGGGGCTGCTTGATGGGCTGAGGGTAATCGAGATTGTATGATTGTCATTCTTTTGGAAGAACTGATGGAAGTTCTTATGGAAAAGCTGATGAATTGACTCCGGGATGAGCTGGTGGGCTCGAGGATTGCTGGATGAGTGTTCTAGAAACATAGAAAATAGGTGCAGGAGGAGGCCATTTGGCCCTTCGAGCCAGCACCGCCATTCATTGTGATCATGGCTGATCAGCCGTAATCGATAACCCGTGCCTGCCTTCTCCCCATATCCCTTGATTCCACTAGCCCCTAGAGATCTATCTAACTCTCTCTTAAATCCACACTGCCCTCTGTGGCAGGGAATTCCACAAATTCACAACTCTCTAGGTGAAAAAGTTTTTTCTCACCTGTCTTAAATGGCCTCCCCTTTGTTCTAAGACTGTGGCCCCTGGTTCTGGACTCGCCCAACATTGGGAACATTTTTCCTGTATCTAGCTTGTTCAGTCTTTTTATTCATTTATATGTTTCTATAAGATCCCCTTGCATCTAACAAGAGTGTTTTATTGTCATGTAGAACAATTTCCTGCATCTAGCTTGTCCCAGATAGAACAATTAAATTCTTACTTTCAGCAGCACAACAGAATCTGTAAACATAGTACATTGTAAACAATATGATAAGATCCTCCTCATCCTTCTAAACTCCAGTGAATACAAGCCTAGTCTTTTAAATCTTTCCTCATATGAGATGCATTCCTGGAATATGTAGGAAGTTTATTGTAACCTAGTGCCCTAGTGGATTAAGGGCGGCATGGTGGTGCAGCGGTAAAGTTGCTGCCTTACAGTGGGTGCTGTCTGTACAGAGTTCGTACATTCTCCCCGTGACTGAATGGGTGTTCTCCGAGATCTTCGGTTTCTTCCCACACTCCAAAGACATACAGGTTTGTAGGCTTGGTATAAGTGTAAATTGTCCCTAGTGTGTGTAGGATGGTGTTAGTGTGCGGGGATCGCTGGTCAAAGCGGACGCGGTGGGCCAAAGGGCCTGTTTCCGCGCTGTATCTCTGTAAGAAATAGAAGCAAGGATAAGCCATCTGTTCACACCACCATCAGTAAGATTATTGTTGATCCTGCAACTCAACACCTTATTCCCACATTCTCTCCATTATCCTTCATCCTTTTCGTATTTGAAAAAAAAAATATCTCTCCTTTCAAGGACTCGACTTCCACCATCTCACGTGATAAAGAATTCCAAGATTCCCAGCCCTTGAGTGAAGAAACTGCTCCTTGTCTCATTACTAAATATCATTACCCATATTCTGAGACTTTGGCCCTCGTTCTAGATCACCAGACCAGCCGCAATCTCCACCCACGAATCCAATCTAAACAGAGATAGACACAAAATGCTGGAGTAACTCAGTGGGTCAGGCAGCATCTCTGGAGAAAAGGAATAGGTGACGTTGCAGGTCGGAAGCCTTCTTCAGACTGCGTTCTGACACTACTGCTTCTTCTTCTTGCGTGTGGCGTGCACAGCCTAAAGTTGTAGGACAACTTGTTCTATTTGATCTTATTTGACTGTGCACACCAGGTTGATTGGATTTGTCGAAACAGGGCGGACCACGTGAAGGTTGCAATCTCCCACCCCGCGTTCTGACACCAAAGAGCAAAATGTCCAACGTAGATACAATAATAAATATATCGCCATTTGCATTAGTTTTGTGCAGTTAACAAATCACAATTTCACACAATGCACATAAGACGGCAGTTATTTGACAAATACTCTGCAGTTCGGTGCAAGAGATCTTGTCGACGAGTATTCTGGACCCACTTTTGACATCTGAAATTACAGGAGATATAATTTAGGATTAACTAATAAGAAAAAAGATGATCATAACTACATGCCTGAACAATGGATGATATATCACTTACATGCAATTGTTTTCAGTTGTGTGGAGAGACCTGTATGTTGAAGATGCTTTTTGCCTCTAATATGTCAATTTATCTTAAATGTAGAAGAGCTTATTAAAATCTTCTTACAAAGACCATTAAGTATTTTCTTTCTATCCTCTTTTGGACCGAAGGCATAGCAGAGCTGCCAACTCTCACGAAGAGGTAAGGGAGCGAGAGAGGGAAGGGAGGGAGAGAGGGGAGGGAGGGTGATCGAGAGAAGAGAGGGAGAGAGAAGAGAGGGAGAGAGAGAGAGATCGAGAGAAGAGAGGGAGAGAGAGATCGAGAGAAGAGAGGGGAGCGAGAGATCGAGAGAAGAGAGGGGAGAGAGAGATCGAAAGAGAGGGGAGAGAGAGATCGAGAGAAGAGAGGGAGAAGGGGGGAGGGAGATGGGGAGAGGGAGAAGGGGGAGAGGGAGAAGGGGAAATGGGGGAGAGGGAGAAGGGGGACAGGGAGAAGGGGGAGTGGAACGATAGCACATTATAACGCACAGCCGTCCCATTCCGACCAAAGATTATAGAGCAGAACTCCTCTCGTATCTTTAATTGCGGCCGCCGCCGCCGAACCCCCCGGCCCACCATTGCACCCAAAGATGATAGAGCAGTGTTGTATAATATTCACGGTGGGCTTGTGATCTTTGCTTGTGATGTCTCGACAATTCGAGGGATATAACGGGTAACAGCCGCCTCGTTCTCGGACTCGAATCTGAGCTCGAAAAATCTCCTGGTCACTGGGTCTAATGTGTCCCGCGGGCCATATTTTGGAGACCAATCCCTTACAAGAACAAAACCAAAAACGTACAGAAGTGTTAAAATTGTCTTTATTATTATGGTAAGTAAAGATCTATTAAAAATAAGTCTAATAACTTTCTAATGTACCGACAAACCTAGTTTCCCAATGGCCGTTGATGGGAGAACAGAAAATAACATTTTCACGACAGAATATCGACTGTATAATAATATTTTCTCACCTTTCTTTTTTATTGGGGAACCTAAAGATTGACAGGTCAGGTCGTTTAGATTTACGATTAGAACAATTGATAGCGGAGCAGTGAGGTGAAGATTTAGATAAGGACGCCATGACAGTGTGGGGGGAAGCCCAACAAAATGCCTCAAAAATGGCGTCGACAATCACACACGTCATACTACGCGTTTTTCGAGGAGTGGTCTATCTTGCTCCTCTATGATCTTTGCACCGAACAAAGTAGGCATTTACTACAAAAAATATACACACATGAATAAATAAACTGGAGCGGGAGCGGGTCGGGAGCGAAAGTCGGTCACAGCTATTCCCATTACGGGAGATTAGCGTGCCTTTGGTTGCTGCTGCCGGCTGCCCGCGACTCCGCGGTCCTCCCCAGCCAGCTTCACTAGCAGCATTTGTGGACACCACTTTGTCCAGCTTCCCCTCCTGTGGAAAAAACCCAGCGCGGGGAAACATTAATTTTTTGCTTCCCTCTCCCGCCCGGCCGGGCCCGGTGCGGGAGCGAGTCGGGAGCGAAAGTCGGGCACAGCTGTTCCCATTACCGGACTTTAGCGTGCCTTTAGGCTGCTGCTGCCGGTTGCCCGCGACTCCGCGGTTCTCCCCTGCCAGCTTTCCCGCAGCCTTCATGGATCCGGTCCATGTTTCCACCTAAAGGTGAGTGGAAGGAACGCAGAGTCTTCTTACCTGCTGTTCCCGACTTTCAAATTCTGGAACGCAGAGTCTTCTTCCCTGCTGTTCCTGGTTTTCAAATTTTGCCGCTAAGCTTGCTGTGACTTGTTGCAATGCGTGTAGCGATATACACGCATGCGTCCTGGCGGGGTTCTTCACGTAGTCACTCACGTGACTCCGAAGTAAAATCACAACGCTCTGGGTGAAAACGTTTTTCCTCATCTCAGTCCTTAATGGCCAACCCCTTATTCTTAAACTGTGGCCCCCTGGTTCTGGACTCCCCCCAACATGGGGAACATGTTTCCTGCATCTAGGCTGTCCAATCCCTTAATAATTTTATATGTTTTTATAAGATACCCTCTCAACCTTCTAAATTGAAGTGAATACAAGCTTAGTCGACCCATTCATTCATTGTCTGTCAGTCCCTCGCTCCCTGGAATTAACCTGGTGAACCTATGCTGCACTCCCTCAATAGCAAGAACGTCCTCCCTCGAACGAAACCTATGGACTTGTCCGCCCATTCTCTCATCGTAACTCGAATAGTGGAGATAACTCAGGAAAACTTACAGTTGCTGGTTTGGCTATTCTGTTACGTCGTTGGAGATATTGTAGAGATCACCGTAGGTGGGGGAGAGAGAGTGGGTGGAGAGAGAGAGGAGGAGAGAAAGGGAGGAGAGCGAGGGGGTGGAGAGAGAGGGGGTGACCGAGATAGAGGGGGGAGAAAGAGAGAAAGGGGAAGTGGGGAAACATGAGGGGAGAGATAAATAGAGAGGGAGGTAGATAGGGACGAGAGAAATGAATGGGAGCGAGGGGGGAAGAGAGAGAGAGCAGCGTTATCTGGTAGAGTGTGGATTTAGAGCGTGTGGCACAGTGTAGAGAGGGGAGAGAGGGGCACTGAGGTAAAGAGGGAGAGACAGAGAGAGGGAGGGAGAAAGAGGGGGAGAGGAAGGGGGGGGGGGAAAGAGAGAAGGACATTTAACACAATCATGTGATATTTTGCCTTTATTAATGCATTTTGTCGTCTAATTGCTGATTTTTGGCACATAGAAACATGGAAACATAGAAAATAGGTGCAGGTGTAGGCCATTCGGCCCTTCGAGCCTGCACCGCCATTCAATATGATCATGGCTGATCATCCAACTCAGTATCCTGTACCTGCCTTGTCTCCATGCCCCCTGATCCCTTTAGCCACAAGGGCCACATCTAACTCCCTCTTAAATATAGCCAATGAACCGGCCTCAACTACCTTCTGTGGCAGAGAATTCCACAGATTCACCACTCTGTGAAAAATGATTTTCTCATCTCGTTCTTAAAAGACTTCCCTCTTATCCTTAAACTGTGACCCTTTGTTCTGGACTTCTCCAACATCGGGAATAATCTTCCTGCATCTAGCCTGCCGAACCCTTAAGAATTTTGTACGTTTCTAGAAGATCCCCCCTCAATCTTCTAAATTCTAGCAAGTACAAGCCGAGTCTATCCAGTCTTTCTTCATATGAAAGTCCTGCCATCCCAGGAATCAGTCTGGTGAACCTTCTCTGTACTCCCTCTATGGCAAGAATGTCTTTCCTCAAATTAGGAGACCAAAACTGTATGCAATACTCCAGGTGTGGTCACCAAGACCCTGTACAACTGCAGTATAACCTCCCTTCTCTTATACTCAAATCCTTTTGCTATGAATGCTAACATACCATTCACTTTCTTCACTGCCTGCTGCACCTGCATGCCTACTTTCACTGACTGGTGTACCATGACACCCAGGTCTCTTTGCATCTCCCCTTTTCCTAATCGGCCACCATTCAGATAAAAGTCTACTTTACTGTTTTTGCCACCAAAGTGGATAACCTCACATTTATCCACATTGTACTGCATCTGCCATGCATTTGCCCACTCACCCAGCCTATCCAAGCCACCTTGCAGCCTCCTAGCATCCTCCTCACAACTAACACAGCTAGATGCAGGCACAAAAAGCTTCACTCTAAAACAGTTAGATCCAAGCATAAATACGCAAATATATTATAATCTGTCACTAAGCACCCACAAAAATATCTCGCAATAATGCTCTTTGATTCAGAGGTTTAGTACGTTGCTGTCGGCTAAGCGTGTTAGGTCCCAGGCCTGTGTTTAAGGGATGGCCCGAAGTTCTGGTCTTCCGGGCCTGTGTTTCGTAGGCCTCAAGGCTATTTTAAGGGCTCAGGGCCTGTATTTTAGGCCCCAGGCCTGTGTTGTGGGCTTGCCCTAAGTTCTGGAAATTCCGAGCCTGTGTTTCGTAGGCCCCAGGGCTGTATTATAAGCTCCAGGCCTGTGATTTTTGCCTTGGCCTAACCTGTGGGCTTTGTAAAAAATATATATATAATAATAATAATAAATACTTTGATCCCCTCAGGGAATTCAAGAAGTTTGGCCTAAGTTCTGGGCTTCAAAGTCTGTGTTGTAGGCCTCAGGGCAGTGTTGTAGGCTCCGAGCCTAGTTCAAATCAAATCAAATCAAATACGTTTTATTGTCATTGCACAACAACTGTAAAACAAAATTTCATTGCATCTCCTTCAGTGGTCTACATAGAAGACACAAGATAACAAATTTAAAAGAACAAAAACACAAACAACCATTAACTCTCATATACCGGCAAGATCAATGAATGAAATGAATAAATAGATAATAGAAATATAAAAATATTGCACACTGCAACAGACAAATTTTTATATTGCACCACGAATAGTGTTGTGTTGCCCGCAGTGTTATCTATCTGAGTTTAGTTCTTTAATGGCACATGGGTAGAAACTGTTAATTAGTCTACAAGTGCGGGCCTTCAGAAACCTGTATCGCCTCCCAGAGGGCAGCAGAGTGAAAAGGTGGTTGGCAGGGTGGATGTGTCCTGTTTGATGTTTGTGGCCCGGCATAAACATCGGGCCCTGTAAATGTCTTCCAGGGAGGGTAGTTGAGCGTTTGTGATGCTCTGTGCTGTTTTAATAACTCTCTGTAGTGCCTTCCTTTCAGCCACAGTGCAGCTAGCAAACCACATCAGGATGCCATAGGAGAGCCAGTCAAGTCAAGTCACATTTATTGATATAGCATAAAAAACAACTCTCGTTGGCCAAAGTGCTTTATATTTGTTATAAGAATAGTATAAACAAACAAACTACATACATATAGCCCTCGCTCAGTGGACGTTAGGAAAGGCTTGGGAGTATAGATAAGTTTTTAGTCTTGACTTAAAGGAGTCGATGGAGGGGGCAGTTCTGATGGGAAGGGGGATGCTGTTCCACAGTCTAGGAGCTGCAAACGCAGAGGCGCGGTCGCCCCTAAGCTTACGCCTAGACCGCAGGATATTCAGCTGCCCCAAGTCGGCCGATCTGAGGGACCTGGAGTGGTGGGTGAGATGACTTTAATGTAGGAGGGGGCAAGCAAGAGGATGCTTTCCACGGTGCACCGGTAGAAGGACAGCAGCAGCTGCTGTGAAACGTTTGCTCTCCGCAGAGACCTCAGGAAATATAACCGCTGCTGTGACTTCTTCACGAGAGTGATGGTGTTCACTGTCCATTCAGTGTAGTTGTGGGCTTTGGCCTACGTTCTGGGCCTCCAAGCCTGTTTTGTAGGCTTCAGGGTTGTGATGTGGGCTCCGAGCCTGTGTTATAGGCTCCAGTCCTGTATTTTTTTACCATGGGCCTGAGTTGTTTGCTTTTGCCTATGTTCTAGGCCTCAGAGCCTGTGTTTTGTAGGCCTCATGGCAATGTAATAGGCCTCGGGCCTAACCTCTGGGCTTTAGCCTAAGTTATGGGCAAGTAAAGGCCTACTGGAGTCAGGCTCCTGTTCCTAGAGAAGGCCTAGTCTGTGTCAGGGAAGGCCTAATGCCAACAGGCTTCTGTTGCGAAGGACGATCTACTGGTTTCAGGTTCCCGTTGTTAAGAAACTCACACAGAAGCGCTCACTCACTCCAGCACTAATATGAATCTTTTTGCCACCGCTTCTCACAATGAATGCTTCTAGTAGTTTCGGGGACCAGAAAACCACACCACACTCCCCAAGTGTTGCCCCACACACACACATACACACACACACACCGACATCTTTCGTACAGCTCTCTCTAACATGATGTATGTCCCATCTCACTCCTGTACTCAATGCTCTGACTGATGATGAAGGCGAGCAAGTTTGACAAACTGCTGCTGCTGCTTCTTCATCACCCCGTCTGTCTGTCTGTCTCTCTGTGTTATCGCTTTCAGAGAATTAAGCACTCGTACTATTTTCACTCTCCCCCCCCCCCCCCTCTCTCTCTTTCAGTAAGTTTGTAGACAGCAGCAGCAGCAAAGTTGGTGATGTACAGGACTTTAAAGCGATTGACTTACTCTCTGAAATTGCAGCAGTGTCTGGATCAATTGGAAATGTGAGCCAAGGAATAATGGCAAATTGAATTGAACTTGGAGAAGTGCAAAGTGGGAAGTTAAATCAGTGCAGCAGCAGCAGGACTTACACTGTAAATGGCAGCAGAGCCCCAGAGAATGTTGTAGGTGGACACAGAGACCGCCGAATAGTGCGAGTGCATGATTGTCTGAAAGCGATAAACAGGGTGATGAAGAAGCAGTTTGTCAAGCTTGTCTTCATCAGTCAAAGCATTGAGTACAAGGCTTGGGACATCATGCTGTACAAAAAATGTTGGTACATTTAAAAAAAGAGGGAGAGAGAGAGAGGGAGAGAGAGAGAGGTGGGGGGAGGGAGAGACTGGAGAGAGGGGAGGAGGGGAAAGAGTGAGAGGGAGAGAGAATGATTACATACAAAAATTACATACAAACGCACAATAAATTACATACCGGGAGGGGGGGCAGCAGCGTCTCACACACACTAACCACCCCCCACACACACGGGGGCGGGGGCGGGTGAGAGGGGGTAGAGAGGGGGGAAGGGGCGAGAGAGGAGGGGGAGAGAGGGGGAGAGTGGGAAAGGGCAGGGGGAAAGGGGGAGAGGGGAAGGTAGGGGGAGAGAGGGGGAGGGGGAAAGGGGAGGGGGAGGGAGGGCGAGAGAGAGTAGAGGGGAGATAGGAGGAGGGTAGAGAGGAGGGGAGGGAGAGGAGTGGGAGAGGGGGAAAGGAAGGGGAGGGGGAGAGGAGGGGAGAGAGAGTAGAGGGGAGAGAGGTGGGGGGAGAAAGGAGTGAGGTAGAGGAGGGATGAGGGGGAGAGAGGTAGAGAGGAGGGTGGGAGGAGTGGGCAGAGAGGGGGGGAAGGGAGGGGAGTGGAATGTGGGCGGAGTAGGGGTGAGGGGGTGGTGGGGGGTAGTGGGGAGCGGGGGCAGAGTGGGGGGGGGGGAGGGAGACAAAGGAGGAGGTGAGGGAGGTTGAGGGGGGAGAGAGTGGGGAGTGAGGGGGGTTTGAAGGGGAGGGAGGGGTAGAGTAGATGGGAGAGGAGGGGGGAGAGAGGAGGGTGGGAGGAGTGGGGGAGAGGGGTAGTGGGGAGGGGACAGAGGGGGGATGGGGAGAGAGAGGGGGGCAGAGGGGATAAGGGGAGGGAAGGTAGAGACAGTAGAGGGGACAGAGGAGGGAGAAAGGGAGGAGGTGGGAGGGAGGGGGAGGGGTGTGGAGGAGGGGGTGGGGGAGTAGTGGGGAGGGGGCAGAGGGGAAGGGAGAGAGAGGAGGGTAGAGGGGGCTAGAGAAGAGAAAGGCGAGGAGTGGGGTAGAGGGGAGGCCGGAGAGGAGGGGGGAGAGGAGAATGGAAGCCGGGCGAGGGAGGGTGCTGCGAAAAGCGGAGAGAGCCCGGGGAGAGAGAGAACTCAAGTACAGGGCCCAACTCTAGTACACAACTCTCGGGAAAGCCGAGTTGAGGCTCGCATGTGTTGACCTCAGAAGCGCTCGAAAAGTCAGGGAAGCGCCTTCGGAAGCCGTCGGGATCTGCAGTACAGAGCCGACTTGCTCGTTCTTTCTGCATCTTTTGAAGAACCGAGGAGGGGGGGAGGGTGATGACGTCAATCCTGAAAACAGCGCGCAGCAGGTGGCGCGTTGAAAACTGCGCAGCTCGTCTTGTGACGTCATCAGCTGTTAACTTCAAAAAAGATCTCAGATTGTTGAAATTTTTTTGTAAAAAACTCGGGAAATAATGAATCAAATTTTCTGATGAGGGGCTTTTTGAGATCATGAGGTAGATCTCTACCGGAATATGTAAAAATGTCACCATTAGCGCGTCGGGTTTTCGAGGAGATGTGAATCACACACACGGACACACACACACACACAAATAAATACATCCACATCCAAGATCAGAGTTTCATATTATAACTAGACCAAGTGCAGACCCGTTGGGTCGGTTACCCCAACGTGTGGTTGTGGGGGAGGGGGGGGGGCATGCGGCATCACACACACTAACTACCCCCCCCCCCCCGCACACACGCTAGCAACCCCCCACACACACGCTAGCAACCCCCCACACACACGCTAACTACCCCCCTTGATATATTAATATTATTAATTTGCTCCTTTTACCCCATACCCGCCATATCCACTTAATAATCTGCCGGAAATAGAAGGGGACCGGGGGTCAAATGAGATGGAGAAACTGAGTGAAATTCAGGTTAGCCGGGAAGTGATGTTAGGTAAATTGAATGGATTAAAGGCCTATAAATCCCCAGGGCCAGATAGGCTGCATCCCAGAGTACTTAAGGAAGTAGCCCCAGAAATAGTGGATGCATTAGTGATAATTTTTCAAAACACTTTAGATTCTGGATTAGTTCCTGAGGATTGGAGGGTAGCTAATGTAACCCCACTTTTAAAAAAAGGGGGTACACTAGAGAGAGAAAACAGGGAATTACAGACCAGATAGTCTAACATCGGTAGTGGGGAAACTACTAGAGTCAGTTATTAAAGATGGGATAGCAGCACATTTGGAAAGTGGTGAAATCATTGGACAAAGTCAGCATGGATTTATGAAAGGTAAATCATGTCTGACGAATCGTATAGAATGTTTCGAGGATGAACCTAGTAAAGTGGATAAGAAGGAACCAGTGGATGTGTTATATCTGGACTTTCAGAAGGCTTTCGACAAGTTCCCACATAAGAGATTAGTATTCAAACTTAAAGCACATGGTAACGGGGGTTCAGTATTGATGTGGATAGAGAACTGGCTGGCAGACAGGAAGCAAAGAGTAGGAGTAAACGGGTCCTTTTCAGAATGGCAGGCAGTGACTAGTGGAGTACCGCAAGGCTCAGTTCTGGGACCCCAGCTATTTACAATATATATTAATGATTTGGAGGAGGGAATTGAATGCAACATCTCCAAGTTTGCGGATGACACGACGCTGGGGGGCAGTGTTAGCTGTGAGGAGGATGCTAGGAGGCTGCAAGGTGACTTGGATAGGGTGGATAAGTGGGAAAATGCATGGCAGATGTAGTATGATGTGGATAAATGTGAGGTTATCCACTGGTGGCAAAAAGAGGAAAGTAGACTGTTATCTGAATGGTGGCCGATTAGAAAAAGGTGAGATGCAACGAGACCTGGGTGTCATGGTAGATCAGCCCATTGCATTTAGCAGGAGTGGTCTATTTTTGGCCGGGAGTGAGTGGGTGTAGAGCTCCGCTCCGTGACCTGCGCTGTGATGTTTGCCTGCCACGTGGTCACCACGTGGTGACCGGAAGCGGGTCAGCGCCTTCCAAGCCTCAATCTGAGCTCCCATTGGCCGCTGGCTCTGCCCGTCAGTGGGGGGGGGGGGGAAGAAGGGTCGGGACTTAGTCGCCGGTCACGTGAGGCTGGAGCTCAGGTGGGAATGGCCGCTGCCGCCAGCTCCGCCGCTCGGCCCCGCTACCCTGACCTCACCCCCTCCTTCCTTCCCGAGGAGCCGGAGCCCGAGGCGGGCGGGAGATATCAGTCAATGAGAGGGAAGAAGGAGGTCTGGTCCTCCTTTTTAGACACAGAAAACATAGAAAATAGGTGCAGGAGTCGGCCATTCGGCCCTTTGAACCTGCACCGCCATTCAATATGATCATGGCTGATCATCCAACTAAGTATCCTGCACCTGTCTTCTCTCCATACCCCCTGATCCCTTTAGCCACAAGGGCCCCATCTAACTCCCTCTTAAATGTAGCCAATCAACTGGCCTCATCTACATTCTGTGGCAGAGAATTCCAGAGATTCACCACTCTCTGTGTGAAAAACCTTTTTCTCATCTCAGTCCTGAAAGATTTCCCCTTTATACTTAAACTGTGACCCCTTGTTCTGGACTTTCCCAACATCAGGAACAACGACCCTCTGTTTTCCCTTCCTGCAGGGCTTAGGAGCCGCTGCTGTGGACAGAGAGACGGGGACGTGAGCGGCCATTGAGGTGAGCCCCCCCCCCCCCACCTGCTCGGTGTGCGGGCTGAGATTCGAGGGGCTGAGCTTCGGTGGAGGACCACATGACGGTGCACAACAAGGAGAAGCGTTATGAGTGCGACGTGTGTGGCAAGGCGTGGCAGCTCCCTAGCAAGCTGGAGACCCACCGGCGGGTACCCACAGGAGAACGCCCCTTCGACTGCTCCGACTGCAGAAAGAGCTTCAAGTCAGCGAAGAACCTGAAGTCCCACCAGCAAGTGCACACGGGCGAGAAGATCTATGGCTGCTCCATCTGTGGAAAGACCTTTGCCTGGTTGTCGGGGCTGCGGGAGCACTGGCGGGTGCACAGCAGTGAGCGACCCTTCACCTGCTCTGACTGCGGCAAAGGCTTCAAGTCGTCCAATGACCTGAAGGTGCACAGACGCCTGCACACCGGGGAGCGGCCCTACACCTGCAGAGACTGCGGCAAGGGCTTCACCCGCTCTGCCAAGCTGCTGGAGCACCAGCGCGGCCACACCGGCGAGCGCCCCTTCACCTGCGCCCAGTGCGGCAAGGGATTCACCCGCTCCAACAGCCTGCTGTCCCACCAACAGCTGCATGCCGGCGACCGTCCCGTCCCCAGCCCGATGTGTGGAGAGCACTTTGACATGGCTTCCCACGCCCTGTCCCACCAGCCCGTGCACAACAGTGTCCAGCCGTACAACCGCCCGTACTGCAGTGAGGTGTTTGACAGCTCGCGGGGGTTATGGCATCACCGGCGGGCCTACGCTGGCGAGCGGCTGCTCCCACTGCGTCAATCGTTTCAAGAGCGCACGGCGGCGGCGGGAGCACCAGCGGATGCACACTAGAGAGAGACCCTTTGTGTGCGCTGAGTGTGGCATGGCTTTCACCTGCATGTCCAGCCTGTGGCAGCACCGGCGTACCCACATCGCTGAGCGTTCCTGTTAATTCCGGATATGAATTTACCCCCCTAATCTGATTGAAACAAACACCAAATGCGAGAACTGGAATTCCAACTCTATTTTACTTCGGAGTCACGTGAGTGACTACGTGAAGAACCCGCTTCCAACGCATGCGTGCCATATCGCTACACGCATTGCACGAGTCAACAGAAGGGTGGAGGTCATCCCCCAGTAACGGGAGAAGGAAAAAAGGACCAGCAAAAGGCAGGTAAGGACTCTGCATTTTTATTCACAGAAAAATGGACAGAGTGAAAAGGAAACGGTCTGCAAAAAAGCTGCCCGAGAAACGCGTTGTAAACGTGGATGAACGGCAGAGACAGCAGCCGTCGGCTCTAGAGGCCTCGGTAGAGGAATCAGCTGTGCCAGAAATCATTCTGGCACCGACGAAACTTACTCACCGGCCGGGAGGCAAAGTTCAAACTAAAACGCACCATCTAGCAGAGCCCGACTTGGAGCAGCAGCGGGCGACCAGCCCGTATCAATATCGGACCAGGGCTGAACGGGTGCGGCAGACGGAACAAACCCGCTATGAGTGGCTGCATACGGAGCAGCCAGGAGAAACAGCTGACCGGGAACAGACGTGGACCGACAGTCAGGACCGGTGTGGCCAGCGGCGGGACGAGGAAAGCCCGCAAACCAGCACCTGTGAGTACCGGGGACGGGAACAGCTGGGATACAAAGAGCAGCACACTGCTGAAAGGCTGCAGGAATGGGAGCAGCCAAAAATAGCAAGTGCAGCTCACCTTCTAAAGGAGCTGCTGGAGGAGCTCCTTCACAGTGGCAGTCCCATGAATGTGGAGACTAGCCACAGTGGGCAGACAAGCCACAGTGGGCAGACAAGCCCCATATGGGTACCCCGTGAGGGACCCCCTGAAATCTCGACCTCTTCGGAGGAGAGTGGGCAGGACCCTGATGGGCCAGACCCTGATCACACAGCTTCCCATGATCCTGAATCTGCAGAAAAACATACACTGCTGGACATGGTGGCTGATTACTTCAAACCAAGTCAAACAGGGGCAGACTTGGATTCCAGGATGGCAGCCAGTATTAACTACATGTCTGGCCATCAACTCCAACAACAAATATTCACAGAGACACTGGCCAGACATCTGCCACCTGGTAACTGTGATGTATTACAAATCCCCAGTGTCAACCAATGCATTTGGAAGCATATGGGGAAGGAAATCAGGAACCATGATCTCAAAATCCAGAAAGCCTTAAAGGGGCTTACGGCAGGGATCACAGCTTACATCCGCACCCTGGACAAAACAGAGCAAACTAAAGGCCACCAAAACGCACTAGCCCTGTTCTGTAATGTACAATATGAGCTGAATAGCATGCGGAGGGCGGCTATTCAGCCAGCACTGGATCCTAAATATGCAACAATTTGCAAACAAAGAGCCGTTAAAACCCCAACCCTTTTGTTTGGGGAAGCCAAGACACTGGGGCTCATCAAAACCAGCGCAAAGGCTTACTTTGGATCACGGTACCAGCCACATGGAAGACCGAAAAGTGTGGCTTATATCAGTGGCAGTGCCAGAACCCAATATACCCGCAGCAGCCTTCTTTTAGGGTATGGCCAGGGACGGCCACCCTGGAAGATGCGGAAGCCTAAACCTCCAGTACAACCACGAACACGAATAAAAACAAAACCCCCTTTTTTCAAAAAACAAAGAAAATAATACAACCACCAGTAACCATGGAGGTAGGTGGGTGTGGTTCTTTTGTAAAAAAGGGACCCACGACGGTGGGAGGGAGGTTGCAATACTACAGTGACGAATGGTGTAAAATCACTACAGACTCGTATGTTCTAAGCAGTATTCAGGGTTATCTGATAGAATTTACTCATCCCAATAACCCCCCAGTACAACATACACCAGAAAGGCATTTCGTCCTTACAAAAACCGAACAATCTAAAGCCCACATGGAGCTACAACGATTGTATACAAAAGGTGTGATTGAGCATACTACTCATGAACAATTAAAATTTGTATCAAACATATTTATTAAAAATAAAAAAGATGGGGGTTGCAGGATTATCATTGACCTTTCAACCCTAAACACATTCGTTCAATATGTTCATTTTAAGATGGATACCTTTATCACTGCTAAAGAATTAGTATCAGCTGGTTTCTATATGACAAGCATTGACTTAAAAGATGCATACTATACAGTACCCATCAAAGGGGAACACAGACGGTAGTTAAGTGTAAATTGATACCAGAAACGAATATGGATTATCTAGGATTCACCATTAACACGGTCAATATGTTAGTAACTTTACCAATAAATAAAGCCGCAGCCCTACAGGAGGATTGCAGCGAGCTTCTTAACACCAACAGACCCTCCATTAGACGGGTAGGCCGGATAATTGGGAAGATTGTGGCTACATTCCCGGCCACACATTTTGGGCCATTACATTATCAAAATTTGCAAAGAGCAAAAATTAGAGCACTCAAATTTAACAAAGGTCATTTTGATAGACCTATGGAGCTGCCTACGGAAGCTATAATTGAACTACAGTGGTGGGAACATAGCATTAGGTATTGCTCCAACCCCATCATTATTGACAACTCGTCTATGGTATTACAAAATGGTGTATCCAAAGAAACATTTGGATATCGGCAACATAAAGGTAAGCTAAATTCAGTGGCAGACACCAGGTCACGCAAATTTAATGAAAACACGGAATGGATGTTAAATAAAATGTATTTGCTGAAATTACAGCAAAATATGGTAGACCAGATATTGATATTTTTGCGTCCAGGTTGAATCACCAATTACCAAGGTATGTGTCCTGGGAACCAGACCCTGGGGCAGAAGCTACAGATGCTTTCTCACTGCATTGGGGGAAATGGCGTTTTTTATGCTTTTCCCCCATTCTGCATCATCAATCGGGTACAAAGGAAAATTCAACAATATTCGGCATCTGGGATTCTCATAGTACCCGATTGGCCTACTCAACCGTGGTATTCGGTCATACAGGGGATGGTGTTAGAACCATGTTCCATTATTGGACATAGCCCGAATGTATTAATTCATCCAGTAACTGGAGGGGGGCAGTCACCCATGCCATAAGACTATGGATTTGTTGATTTGTAGAGTCTGAAAGACCCACTACACGGCATGGGGCTGTCAGACAGGACGATGAATCTCATCACATCCGCACAAAGACTGTCAACACGGAAGCAGTACCTCGGACACATCAAGAAATGGGGCATATACTGCTTTGACAACAACCTAGACCAAAGGGCCAAGAATATTCTGGCCGTATTGGAATTCTTAACAAACCTCCATTATGATAAACGATTGGGCTACAGTGCCATCAATAGTGCCAGAAGTGCACTCTCCAATTACCTATCACAAGGAACGGAGCGGCACACGGTGGGAACGCACCCCCTGGTAACAAAACTTATGAGGGGCATATTCAATGCAAATCCCCCTAAAACCAGGTACTCCAAAATCTGGGATGTGGGTGTCGTTTTAAACATGCTGAGGAGCTGGTAGCCCATAAACAGCATTATCACTGCAGAAACTGACCATGAAGATGGTTATGCTCATGGCGTTAGTTACTGCACAACGAGTCCAGTCATTAAGCAAACTGAGCCTGGACTCCTTGATCATCTCACGAGAGAAACTGGTGTTTGTCATACATGAGTTAATAAAACAAACAGACCAGGTTCATCGGGTCAAGTGATTGAATTTATGGCATATCCATATGACGAACGTCTGTGTATAGCAAGACATATCCAATTATACATGGAATATACTAAGAGCATTCGAGGTCAGGAAATGGCTTTGTTAATTTCTTACAAGAAACCGCACAAAAGGGTCACGACCCAAACTATCTCAAGGTGGCTCAAATGTGTCCTAAAGATGGCAGGAATAAACACTAATGGTTTTAAATCTCATTCCACCAGGGCTGCAGCAAAATCCGCAGCAAAAATTCTGAGGTACCCACGGACCAAATCCTCAGAATAGCAGGATGGTCATCCGAAAGGACTTTCCAAAGGTTTTATAATAAACCAGTTTTTTGGAGCCATCATCATTTTCGGAAAGCATTTTACGTTCAATATTATAATTTGCCCGAAGGGTTACAGGGCTATGATTTCAATTAATAAATGTATTTTCTCGTTATATCACACAAGTCTTTGTATAAGTGTGTCTAAAATTGCTAATGATACTCTCTCCCGATACCCAAGGCAGTTGTGAAGCATGGACTCGTTCCACGGCATGAGGTCACAGAGCTTTGAAATCTTCACGTAGTCACTCACGTGACTCCGAAGTAAAATAGTAAGATTAAACGAGAACTTACCAGTTTGAAGTTTGATCTGTATTTTATGAGGAGGAACGTTGAGGGAATACGTGCCCTCCGCTCCCACCCTCCTATGATCATATCAAAACTGGTATCTCTTTGATAATCTTACTATGTTAGGTCATTATAGTTTCTGTGACCTCACACCGCTGCTTTGAAGAATGGCACGCATGCGTTGGAAGCGGGTTCTTCACGTATTCCCTCAACGTTCCTCCTCATAAAATACAGATCAAACTTCAAACTGGTAAGTTCTCGTTTAATCTTACTATTTTATTGTACACAATACCACGGGACCGATCCTCGTTACCACTTACTCGAGCCCAATACAGCCTCGCGCAGATAGAATAGACCCAAGATGATCGGCACAACCCAATGTGCTCCCCACCCCTTTATACCCCTCCAAACTAAAGGCGTGAAAGTATTTGGGGGAGGTAACCCCTACAAGCAAACCAATACAGTCTGAAAAGTACATGGAATGACAGCTCACTAGCCTAATCAGAACATAATTTCAACACATAGCACTTAGGGGGAAACACTTCCATGAAGTGAAGAAACATTATCACTAGATAAAGAAACGTCTTTGGTGAGGCCACTCTCGTGGACCAATCACAATTAGCGGTGGGAAGGCACTGCAACATAATTGAAACCTAACTTTTCCCCAACCAATCCCAAGCTTTCCTTTACAGCAGTGCAGAGCTCCTTCTGCAGAATCCCATACATATTAGCAACTTGCAGGCCATCTGGACAGAAACCTCTGTGCAACTCCTTCCCAGGCTTCAGACTCCCTGGAGCCATCCATGTCGCATGGTTCTGCAGCTCTCTGCAAATGATGTCAAGCAGGTTTTTACAGATCATTACACAGACATCGTCCACTTTCCCAAGTGCCCAAATTTCTGATGTTAGCATTCCCCCCTTTTATCATACTGTGATAATCAAAACAGGGTAAAATGACAACTGTTCATGTTATACAATCCGACAATGATAGCGATGTCGTCGTGTCTGAGCTCTAAGTCACTTCCCGGGTTTACATGGGCATAGCTTCGAAGAATCCTGACTGACGAGTCTCCACCTCCCGAGTTAACATGGGCATGGATTCTCTTGACCCACCACGTCAGCTTGCATTACTCTTGACGCTCGATGTAATGTTCATATACTAAGAGATTCCTCAAAGAAAATAATTTAGCAGCTCAAACTTTTCCACTAATACTTTTGCAATGATGCAGATGGACCCACGCATTCCTTCCTTCCACCTTGGCAGCATTTGGCGTCGTCAGGAGAACCTTCCCACCGAGCCTCCAAACCTTTCCTCACCCAATTCTTCACCATCACAAAATCACCAGGATTGACCATAATAGAATAAACCAGGGGAGGTAATTCACTGTATGCTGCTCGCACCCTGGAATGTAAATCTGTTACTGCTCGGGTCAAGGTCAGAACATAATTGGTCATCTCTTTAGCCATATAATGGAAATTGTCAACCTTTGGGTTATTTTGGTTCCACGGAGTTCCTAAGGGACGTCCATATACAATTTCAGCTGGGCTTAATCTTGATTTCCCTGAAGGCATGACATGCATCTGAAATAAAGCTACAGGGAGCAATTTAATCCAATTAATTCCTGTCTCAGCCTTTAATTTAGCCAATTTCGTTTTTAGGGTCTAATTCGCTGTTTTGACAAGTCCAGCAGCCTGTGGTCGATAAGTACAGTGTAACTGCTGCTGGATGCCCAGCTGTTCACAGAATTCTTTGTTAATTTGCCCAATGAAATGAGCACCATTCTCAGAGCAAAGTCGAATTGGAATGCTGAATCTGGGGATAATTTCTTTCCCAGAATTATATCTCTGACAAATAATACAACAGCTCACTTTCTGGGCTAAAGTCTGTAATCTTGGATGCCACCCAGTAGCCGAAAGAGCATTACCAATCACTCTAGCACCACAGTGAGTGGCAAAATGCATGCACTCCACAACCCAAACTGCAAGAGAATCTGGCATACAAGTCTGCCCTGCCGGAGTGACGATAAATCCTGACATCCAATCTATTGTACATCCAAGCTGTTTCCATAATCTTATATTGCCTTCAGGAGCTTCTTCCTGCAACTGAATAATTTCCTGGATGGTTGGCATTGGCTTTTCCGAGGGAGACTTGTCACCGGAACTTTTAATCTGCCTCATCATCTTTGGCACTCCCACCTTGCGTTCCCAGGATACCTCCTTTGCTGCTTGGTCAGCACAACGATACCCCATGTCTAACTGGGTCTGGCCCTTTGTGTGAGCACTACATTTCATTACCGAGATTTGCCTGGGTAGCAGCAGAGACTGTAATATATCGGTTACCAATTGCTTGTGAGATATTTGAGTTCCTGCTGAGGTCAGGAATCCTCGACTATGAATCCTCTATAGGTGTCCAAAATAGTGTACTACCCCAAATTCATATCTAGAATCTGTTTATATATTTACTTTCAGATCTCTTCCAATAATACATGCTCTGATTAAAGCAAACAGCTCAGCCTGTTGGGCTGAAGAGTGTGACTCGAAGGCAGCTGCCTTCCATCCTGGTCTATGATAGCGTAGGACTGACTCCCATGGCTATCTGGACTACACTTCTTCACACGCTGCTTCCTGTCAGGACTCCACCCCCTACTCCCATTTCCTCCGTCTACGCCACATCTGCCCCCAGGATGAGGCGTTCCACACCAGGGTATCTGAAATGTCCTCATTCTTCAGGGAACGTGGGTTCCCCTCCCCCACCATAGATGAGGCTCGCACAAGGGTCTCTTCCATACCCCGTAACACAGCTCTCTCTCCCCATCCCCCCACTCGCAACAAGGGCAGAGTCCCCCTAGTCCTCACCTTTCACCCCACCAGCCGTCACATACAATAAGTAATCCTCCGTCAGTTTTGCCACCTCCAACGTGACCCCGCCACTCGCCACAGCTTCCCATCTCCCCCCATGGCGGCCTTCCGCAAAGAGCGCTCCCTCTGTAGCTCCCTTGTCAATTCTTCCCTTCCCTCCCGCACTACCCCCTCCCCGGGCACTTTCCGTTGCAACCGCAAGAGATGCAACACTTGTCCCTTTACCTCCCCCCTCGACTCCATTCAAGGACCCAAGCAGTCGTTCCAGGTGCGACAGAAGTTCACCTGCATCTCCTCCAACCTCATCTATTGCAGCCACTGCTCTAGATGTCAGCTGATCTTCATTGGTGAGACCAAGCGGAGGCTGGGCGATCGTTTCGCCGAACACATCTGCTCGGTCCGCAATAACCAACCTGACCTCCCGGTGGCTCAGCACTTCAACTCCCCATCCCATTCCCAATCCGATCTTTCTGTCCTGGGCCTCCTCCATGCCCAGAGTGAGGACCACCGTAAATTGGAGGAGCAGCACCTCATATTCCGCTTGGGCAGTCTGCACCCCAGCGGCATGAACATTGACTTCTCTAATTTCTTGCTTTCTCCTCCCCTTCTCAGCTCTCCGTCAGCCCACTGACTCCGCCTCTTCCTTTCTTCTTCCCGTCCCCCCCACCCTCACATCAGTCTGAAGAAGTGTCTCGACCTGAAACGTTGCCTAATTCCTTCGCTCCATAGATGCTGAGTTACTCCAGCATGTTTGGATGGGGACGGTGGGGGGGGGGGGGGGGGGGGGGGGGGGTCTGCTCTCCTCACCTGTTCCTCCTCACTGCGTATCACCAGCAACTATGAGCCGTTGGAGATGCAGGCTTGTCCACTCTCTTCCCATCCCAAGATGTTCCTGGAGAAGAAATAGCAGCGGCATCCGTACGGCGTCCACAATTTATGGCACAGTTCGCTGGTGCAGTCTGTCGGGCGAGAGCAGAAGGTCAGATCAGAGGGATAATAGACAACAGTCAACAGGTGCAGGAGTTGCCATTTGGCCCTTCATGCCAGTACCGCCATTCAATGTGATCATGGCTGATCATCCCCTATAAGTACCCCGTTCCTGCCTTCTCCCCATATCCCCTGACTCCGCTATCTTTAAGAGCCATATCTAGCTCTCTTGAAAGCATCCAGAGAACCTACCTCCACCGCCCTGAGGCGGAGAATTCCACACTCACAACTCTCTGTGAGAAAAAGTGTTTATCTCTCTCTCTCTGTTCCCCTCTCCCCAATCTCCCTCCCCCCTCTTCCTCTCCCCCTCTCTCTATCCACTCTCTATCCTCTCCTTCCTCATGTTTCATGTATTTTGTGTTTTTATGACTGTCGGCAGAATCTCTCCTGGGAGAGAAACATAGAAACGTAGACAATAGGTGCAGGAGGGGGCCAGGGAGAGAGGGGGGGGGGTTAATCAGGGTGAGGGAGTAAGCAGAGCGGGGAAGAAAAGGCCAGAAGTTCACAGCTCTCTCCTCACCGTTCTTCCCTCCCGCAGCAAGGCTCAGCCTCCGCACCGCCGTTCCCACGCGCACGCACGCACGCTCTGAGTGAAGCTCCCTCCGCAGTGTCGCGGCTCACATACACACACACACACACACACACACACACACACACACACACACACACACACTCACACACACACACACACACACACACACACACACACACACACACACACACACACTGCCACACACACACACACACACACACACACACACACACACACACACACACACACACACACACACACACACACACTCCCGCACACACACACACACACACACACACACATACACACACACACACACACACACACACACACACACACACACACACACACACACACACACACACACACACACTCCCACATACACACACACACACACACACACACACACAAAACACACACACACACTCCCACAAACACACACACTCCCACACACACACTAACACTCCCACACACACTCCCGCGCACACGCACTCACGCACACTCACATACTCACACACACAGTGAAGAACACGTCACACACACTAACACACTCCCACAAACACACACACTCACACTCCCACACACACACTCCCACACACTCACGCACTTCCACACACACTCACACCCACACTCGCAGGGTCCTGTGCACACGCGCGCACACAAACACACACACGCAGAGATAGACACAAAATGCTCGAGTGACTCAGAGGGACAGGCAGCATCTCTGGAGAGAAGGCATGCGTGATGTTTCATAGAAACATAGACAATAGGTGCAGGAGTAGGCCATTCGGTCCTTCGAGCCTGCACCGCCATTCAATATGATCATGGCTGATCATCCAACTCAGTATCCTGTACATGCATTCTCTCCATACCCCCTGATCCCTTTAGCCACAAGGGCCACATCTAACTCCCTCTTAAATATAGCCAATGAACTGGCCTCAACTACCTTCTGTGGCAGAGAATTCCTGAGATTCACCACTCTCTGTGTGAAAAATGTTTTTCTCATCTCGGTCCTAAAAGATTTCCCCCTTATCATTAAACTGTGACCTCTTGTTCTGGACTTCCCCAACATCGGGAACAATCTTCCTGCATCTAGCCTGTCCAACCCCTTAAGAATGTTGTAAGTTTCTACAAGATCCCCCCTCAATCTTCTAAATTCTAGCGAGTACAAGCTGAGTCTATCCAGTCTTTCTTCATATGAAATTCCTGTCATCCCAGGAATCAGTCTGGTGAACCTTCTCTGTACTCCCTCTACGGCAAGAATGTCTTTTCTCAGATTAGGAGACCAAAACTGTACGCAATACTCCAGGTGTGGTCTCACCAAGACCCTGTACAACTGCAGTAGAACCTCCCTGCACCAAAACTCAAATCCTTTTGCTATGAATGCTAACATACCATTCGCTTTCTTCACTACCTGCTGCAGCTGCATGCCTACTTTCAATGACTGGTGTACCATGACACCCAGGTCTCGTTGCATCTCCCCTTTTCCTAATCTGCCACCATTCAGATAATAGTCTACTTTCCTGTTTTTGCCACCAAAGAGGATAACCTCACATTTATCCACATTATACTGCATCTGCCATGCATTTGCCCACTCACCCAGCCATTCCGAGTTTCGAGTTGAGACCCTTCCTCAGACTGGTAAGGAATAAGGGAATCGAGAGTATTGAGTATAGAAGTTGGGAGGTCATGTTGCAGTTGTACAAGTCGTTGGTAAGACCGCATTTAGAAAATTGTGTTCAGATCTGGGCACCATGTTATAGGAAAGATATTGTCAAGCTTGAAAGGGCGGCAGAGAAGATTTACGAGGATGTTGCCGTGACTCGAGGGGCCCGAGCTACAGGGAGAGGTTGGGACTCTATTCCTTGGAGTGCAGGAGGGTGAGGAGGAGATTTTATACAGGTGTATAAAATCATGAGAGGAATAGGGTAGCTGCACAGAATCCTTTGCCCAGAGTAGGGGAATCGAGGACCAGAGGACATAGGTTCAAGGTGAAGGGAATCCGAGAGGTGACATTTTCACACAGAGGGTGGTGGGTCTATGGAACGAGCTGCCGGAGGAGGTAGTTGAGGCTGGGACTAAGCCTTCGTTAAAGAAACAGTTAGACAGGTACTTGGATAGGACGGGTTTGGAGGGTATTGGACCAAGCGAAGGCAAGTGGTACTGGTGTAGATGGGGTATGTTGGCCGGTGTGGGCTAGTTGGGCCGAGAGGTCTATTTCCACACTCGATGATGTAGCGAGATATAGAACAATGAATGAAAGAGAAGCAAAAGTTACAATGATAAAGGAAACGGGCTGTTTGTTACACACGGTGTAGACAAAAACTGGAGTAACTCAGTGGGACGGGCCGCATCTCTGGGGAGAACAAATAGGTGACATTTCGGGTCGAATTCCTTCTTCAGACTGATGTCAGAGGAGTGCAGATACATGGATAAGGAAGTGTAAGGTGTGAAAACAGGACAAAGGGGATGCAGATCAAGGAAAATGTAGAATTGATCATTGTTTGGTGGGGGGGGGGGGGGTGATGACCACGAAGCACACAGAGATAAAATGTCGTCTGAGACAGTCAGACTGGTGGGAAGGGGAGGGGATGGAGAGAGAGGGTTAACAAGGGCTACTTGAAGTTAGAGAAGTCAATGTTCATACCGCTGGGGTGTAAGCTACCCAAGCTAAATATGAGGTGCCGTTCCTCCAATTTGCGCGGGGCCTCACTCTGACAGTGGAGGAGGCCCAGGACAGAAAGGTCAGTGTGGGAATGGGAGGGGGAGTTGGAGTGTTTGGCCACCGGGAGATCAGGTAGGTCCAGGCGGGCTGAGCAGAGGTGTTCAGCGAAATGATCGGCCAGTCTGCGTTTGGTCTCGCCGATGTTTAAGCGTCCACATCTTGCCTGTGCTTGGTCCATATCCCTCGAAACCTGTCCTATCCATGTGCCATCGAGTGATGCAGTGTGGAAACAGGCCCTTTAGCCCACACCGGCCAACATGTCCCAGCTACATTAGTTGAGACACACAGACGCCTAGTTTGATTCCAGCCCTCCTCACGACACCTCGATCTCTTCATAGAAAAGAAAACAGGTGCAGGAGTAGGTCATTCGGCCCTTTGAGCCAGCACCACCATTCAATATGATCATGGCTGATCATCCACAATCAGTTCCCCGTTCCCCGTTTCGCAGGAGGATGAGGGGGCGATCTTATAGAGGTGTACAAAATCACGAGGGGAATAGATCGGGTAGACGCACAGAGTCTCTTGCCCATAGTAGGGGAATCGAGGACCAGAGGACATGGGTTTATGGTGAAGAGGAAAATATTTAATAGGAAGCTGAGGGGTATCTGATGGGCTGTTGCCTGGACTCAACTTGTCAACAATTTAGAGGTCCTAACACCTCGTTTTCACCACTTTAACCAGTTAGATCACTATCAGTGGCACAACATCCTTGTTTTCACCACTGTAACCGATAAGATCACTAGTTAGACTAAAGCCTTGTTTTCACCAATTTTAACTGATAAAATCACTAGTTCTATGACTAGTGCCCTTTTCACCCCGATAGCCTGTAATATCACTAGATAGAGGGATTAACACCTTGTTTTCTCCATTATAACCGATAAGATCACTAGTCCAGAGGGACAGCAGACTTGTTTACACCACTGGTAATCACGTTAAAGGAACTAAAGTGTCTTTCTCATCTCTTTAACCGGTACAATCACTGGTTATAGGATTTAAAGTGCCCTTTTCACCCCAATACCCAGTAACATCAGTAGTTGGAGGGATTAACACCTTGTTTTCACCATTATAATCGGTAACATCACCAGTTAGAGGAACTATAGCCTTGTTTTCACGTCTTTAACCGGTAAAAATCACTAGAGGGACAGCCTTGTTTTCACCACTTTAACCAGAAAGATCACTAGTTAGAGAAACTATAGCCTTGTTTTTACCACTTTAACTGGTAAGATCACTAGCTAGAGGGACTATAGCCTTGTTTTCATCACTTGAACTGGTAAAATCGTTAGTTATATGGAATAGTGTCTTTCTCAACTCTTTAACCGGTACACTCACTGGTTATAGGAATTAAAGTGCCCTTTTCACCCCAATACCCAGTAACATCACGTTGGAGGGATTAACACCTTGTTTTCACCATTATAACCTAAAACAACTAGTTAGAGGAACATAGCCTTGTTTTCACCACTTTAACCGGTACAACCACTAGTTAGAGGGATTAACACCTTGTTTTCACCACTTTAACCGGTACAATCACTAGTTAGAGGGATTAACACCTTGTTTTCACCACTTTAACCGGTACAATCACTAGTTAGAGGGATTAACACCTTGTTTTCACCACTTTAACCGGTACAATCACTAGTTAGAGGATCTGTCGGGGCCTTCCCTCCGCCGCCGCGCTGGGAACTCACCGCGCCTGCGCGCCGCCGGCACCCGTCGCAGAGCGCCTGCGCATTCCCGGCACCACAGCCGGGGCGCCATTGCGCATGCGGTCTGCCGGCGCCCTCCCGGCACCGCACCGCGCCTGCGCCCGGCCCCGCCACCCAGCCCAATATAGGACCATTGCACTGAACTAACAAGGAATACATTTGGTCCATTTATCGCCTTTAGCAGCACAGACTCCAAATAAAAATCATGCATTTAATAAATTGCATGGGGAAGATCCCTGCGTGCAAATAGGAGTGATGCAAAAAGTAGGATTTGCACAATGCACAAATTTGTAGGTTGCACGGCAGTCGGGTCACGACCCATGACCCGTACTGTTGCTACGCTACGCCAAGTGGAGTACAAGCGATGAACTGGAGGGAAGCACTGACCATTGTTTCCAGCGTAGTGGGCCTGTTAAAACCCGCCCGCCGAAATGGTCAATGTTTGCGCTGTAAATAATTATGGAAATCGGGATAAGCGTGAGAGACATTTAGCCTACTTCAGAATTCCAAAAGTGAGGAGAAATTTTGGTAGATAGAAGAGAGAGAGCTGAAGGGACATCAACAACCAGAGTGCTTGGCCGAACATTGGCCGTTTGCTCACTGCATTTCATCAACTAAGGCATTATTTGTGTTTTTTCTTGATTCCTTTGCCATCTAAAAAGTTTCAGAAGTGATAAATCTGGCTGTAAAATTTTAACATCGCCCTTGGTTCTCAAGTGGGTTTTTACATACAAAAAGAAAACGCCTCTGAAGCAAAATTTACAGCCAGATTGATCACTTCTGAGACTTTTTAGATACCAAAGGAATCAAGAAAAAACACAATTAATGCCTTACTGTTGATGAAATGCAGTGAGCAAACGCGATAATTCCCAATATTTTCAAATCCGATACCTGCACGGCCAATGTATGCCAAGCACTTTAGCTGTTATTGTCCCTTCAGCTTTCGCTTCTCTTTACCTGCATTTCGCTTCACGTTTGGAATTCTGAAGTTGGATACATGTCTCTCACACTTACCCCGACTTCCACAATTTTTTACAGCGCAAAAAAATCAAAATTTTGGCGGTATTGAACAGGTAGGAAAGTACTCGTTTCTTGCCTTAATAACATAAACCGGAAGTTACGGATGTCCTCCAGATGGATTGAGCGGCTCCATGCGTCAAGCCCTATGGCCCAGTGACCTTACGTGCAACCACCCTATAGGAAGCATGCAATTAATAAATACATGGGCAGATTATTATCTCAATGGGGTTAGGTTGGGTTAGGTATGGGGGAGGTACAGCGAGACCTGGGTGTCCCTGCACATCGGTCACTGAAAGTTGGCGTGCAGGTGCAGCAGGCAGTGAAGAAAGCTAATGGAATGTTGACCTTCATAACAAGAGGATTTCAGTACAGGAGTAAAGAGGGTCTTCTGCAGTTGTGTAGGGCTCTGGTAAGACCACATCTAGAGTATCATGTACAGTTTTGGTCTCCTAATTTGAGGAAGGACACCCTTGTGATTGAGGCAATGCAGCGTAGGTTCACGAGATTGATCCCAGGGATGGCGGAACTGTCATATGAGGAAAGATTGAAAAGACTAGGCTTGTATTCACTGGAGTTAGAGGGCGAATCTTATAGAAACATGTAAAATTATAAAAGGACTGGAAAAGCTAGATGCAGGAAAAAAATTCCCATTGTTGGGCGAGTCCAGAACCAGGGGCCGCCACAGTCTTAGAATAAAGGGGAGGCTGAGGTGAGAAAAAAACTTTTTCACCCAGAGAGTTGTGAATTTGTGGAATTTCCTGCCACAGAGGGCAGTGGAGGCCAAATCACTGGATGGATTTAAGAGAGAGTAGATAGAGCTCTAGGGGCTGGTGGAGTCAAGGGATATGGGGAGAAGGCAGGCACGGGTTATTGATTGGGGACGATCAGGCATGATCACAATGAATGACTGTGCTGGCTCGAAGGGCCGAATGGCCTCCTCCTGCACCTATCTTCTATGTTTCTATGTTTCTATGCATTTAGTAAATTAAAGAGGAATATAACCTTTGGCAGCACAGGGTGCAAATAGAAATCATGCATTTAATAGATTGCTAGTTGGAGATCACAGTTTGCAGCTGTGCGTGCAAATAGGAGGGATGGATTAAATACATTTGAATGAATGCAGTAAATTAAACAGCGAGAAAGTTGATAGCAGTACAGGGTGAAAATTAAAATCTTGCACTTAATAGGTTGCAAGGGGAAGATCAAATATTGCGGACAAGGGTGGAAATCGGAGCAGTGCAAAAAATAAGATTTGCACAGTAGAGATATGCAATTAATAAATCGAAATGCATTTAGTAGATTAAACAAGAATATTGCCTTTGGCAGCACTGGGTGCAAATTAAAATCATGCATTTAATAGATCGCAAAGGGAAGATCACAGAATGCATCCCGAGTGCAAATAGGAAGGATGCAATTAACATAGTATCTGCACAGTGCGTAAATAGGAAGTATGCAATTAATAAATGGAAATGCATATAGTAAATTAAAGAGGAATATGATCTTTAGTAGCACAGTGTGCAATTATAAAGAAAGCACATCAGCGCCTCTACTTCTGGAGACGATTACGGAGAGTCGGTATGTCAAGGAGGACTCTCTCTAACTTCTACAAGTGCACAGTAGAGAGCATGCTGATCGGTTGCATCATGGCTTGGTTCGGCAACTTGTGCGCCCTGGAGAGGAAACGACTACAACACGTAGTAAACACTGCCCAGTCCATCATCGGCTCTGATCTCCCCACCATCGAGGGGATCTATCATAGTCACGGCCTCAAAAAAGGCTGGCAGCATCATCAAGGACTCACACCATCCTGGCCATACACTAATCTCCACTCTGCCTTCAGGTAGAAGGTACAGGAGCCTGAAATATGCAACATCCAGGTTCAGGAATAGCTGCTTCCCCACAACCATCAGACTATTAAACACAACTCAAATAAAACTCTGATCATTAATAGCCCATTGCACATTATCTGCTTATTTATGTGTGTGTATATATACATTCAATGGTATATGGACACACTGATCTGTTCTGTATTTATTTATTTATGCCTACTATATTCTGTTGTGCTGAAGATAAGCAAGAATGTCATTGTCCTATCTGGGACACATGACAATAAACTCTCTTGAATCTTAGAAACATAGAAAATAGGTGCAGGAGTAGGCCATTCGGCCCTTCGAGCCTGCACCGCCATTCAATATGATCATGGCTGATCATCCAACTCAGTATCCTGTACCTGCCTTCTCTCCATACCCCCTCATCCCTTTAGCCACAAGGGCCACATCTAACTCCCTCTTAAATATAGCCAATGAACTGGCCTCAACTACCTTCTGTGGCATATTCACCACTCTCTGTGTGAAAAATGTTTTCCTCATCTCGGTCCTAAAAGATTTCCCCCTTATCCTTAAACTGTGACCCCTTGTTCTGGACTTCCCCAACATCGGGAACAATCTTGCTGCATCTAGCCAGTCCAACCCCTTAAGAATTGTGTAAGTTTCTATAAGACCCCCCCTCAATCTTCTAAATTCTAGCGAGTACAAACCGAGTCTATCCAGTCTTTCTTCATATGAAAGTCCTGACATCCCAGGAATCAGTCTGGTGAACATTCTCTGTACTCCCTCTACGGCAAGAATGTCCTTCCTCAGATTAGCAGACCCAAACTGTACGCAATACTCCAGGTGTGGTATCACCAGGACCCTGTACAACTGCAGCAGAACCTCCCTGCTCCTATACTCAAATCCTCTTGCTATGAATGCCAACATACCATTCGACTTCTTCACTGCCTGCTGCACCTGCATGCCCACTTTCAATGAATGGAGTATCATGACACCCAGGTCTCGATCCATCTCCCCCTTTCCTAATCGGCCACCTTTCAGATAATAATCTAATTTCCTGTTTGTGCCACCAAAGTGGATAACCTCACATTTATCCACATTATACTGCATCTGCCATGCATTTGCCCACTCACCCAGCCTATCCAAGTCACCTTGCAGCCTCCTAGCATCCTCCACACAGCTAACACTGCCTCCCAGCTTCGTGTCATCCGCAAATATGAGATGTTGCATTCAATTCCCTCGTCCAAATCATTAATATATATCGTAAATAGCTGGGGTCCCAGCACTGAGCCTTGCGGTACCCCACTAGTCACTGCCTGCCATTGTGAAAAGGATCCGTTTACTCCTACTCTTTGCTTCCTGTCTGCCAGCCAGTTCTCTATTCACATCAATACTGAACCGTGTGCTTTACGTTTGTATACTAATCTCTTATGTGGAACCTTGTCGATAGCCTTCTGAAAGTCCAGATACATCACATCCATTGGTTCTCGCTTATCTACTCTACTAATTACATCCTCGAAAAATTCTATAAGATTCGTCAGACATGATTTACCTTTCATAAATCCATGCTGACTTTGTCCAATGATTTCACCACTTTCCAAATGTGCTGCTATCCCATCTTTAATAACTGATTCTAGCAGTTTCCCCACTACCGACGTTAGAATAACTGGTCTGTAATTCCCCGTTTTCTCTCTCCCTCCCTTTTTAAAAAGTGGGGTTACATTAGCCACCCTCCAATCCTCAGGAACTACTCCAGAATCTAAAGAGTTTTGAAAAAGTATCACTGATGCATCCACAATTTCTGGGGATACTTCCTTAAGCACACTGGGATGCAGTCGATCTGGCCCTGGGAATTTATCGGCCTTTAATCCATTCAATTTACCTAACACCACTTCCCGGCTAACCAGGATTTCACTCAGTTCCTCCATCTCATTTGACCCCCGGTCCCCTGCTATTTCCGGCAGATTATTTATGTCTTCATTAGTGAAGATAGAACCAAAGTAGTTATTCAATTGGTCTGCCATATTCTTGTTCCCCATGATCAATTCACCTGTTTCTACCTGCAAGGGACCTACATTTGTTTTAACTAATCTTTTTCTCTTCACATATCTATAAAAGCCTTTGCAGTCAGTTTTTATGTTCCCTGCCAGTTTTCTTGCATACTCTATTTTCCCTTTCCTAATTAAGCCCTTTGTCCTCCTCTGCTGGACTCTGAATTTCTCCCAGTCCTCCGGTAGGCTGCTTTTTCTGGCTAATTTGTACGCTTCATCTTTTGTTTTGATACCATCCCTGATTTCCCTTGTTATCCACGGATGCACTACCTTCCCTCATTTATTTTATTTGCCAAACTGGGATAAACAATTATTATAGTTCATCCATGCAGTCTTTAAATGCCTTCCATTGCATATCGACCGTCAATCCATTAAGAATCAATTGCAAGTCTATCTTGGCCAATTCACGTCTCATACCCTCAAAGTTGACTTTCTTTAAGTTCAGGAAGAGAGAGAGAGAGAGAGAGAGAGAGGGGGGGGGGTGGAAAGAGACAGAGGGGAGAGAGAGGATTTTGATGAGAGGGGAGAGAGGGGGAAGAGGGGGAAAAGAGTGGGGGGAATGGGGAGAGAGAGAGAGAGATAGAGTTGTGAGAGTTCGGGGGTGAGATAGAGAGATAGGGAAGAGACAGAGGGGAGAGTGGGATGGGGAGAGAGCGCGAGGGGGAATGAAAAGACGGTGAGGTAGAGGGGAGAGTGATGGGGAGAAGTAAAGGGAGGGGAGAGAGAGAGAGGGAAGGAAAGAGAGGGGGGAGAGACAGAGAGAGAGAGACAGAGAGAGAGAGAGAGAGAGAGAGAGAGACCAGCTTAGAGAGATGAGAGACGAGAGACGTAGAGCAGGAGAGAGGAACGAGAGAGTGAGAGGATGAGAAGGAGAGACGAGAGAGAGAGAGAGAGAGAGAGAGAGAGAGAGAGAGAGAGAGAGAGAGAGAGAGGAGGGGGGAGAGAGAGAGAGAGAGAGAGAGAGAGAGAGAGAGAGAGAGAGAGAGAGAGAGAGAGAGAGAGAGAGAGAGAGAGAGAGAGAGAGAGAGAGAGAGAGAGACAGAGACAGAGACAGAGACAGAGACAGAGACAGAGACAGAGACAGCCTCTGGGGGGCGCTCAGGGCGCGGATTTATGAATGAGCCGAAACACTGAGGTGAGCGGATATTTCACCGCGCTCTTCATCTGCTCCCTGAACTTGGACTGGGTCGCCGCGTAAATAAATGTGTTCGTGCAGCAGCTGACATTCCTCAGCAAAAACCCGACGTTGCCAAAGATCCATTGTGAATCATTCCGATCTTTTCCAATTCCTGAGAGCTGATAATAGACGAAGTTTACAACCAGCGTCAGCCACAGGAGGATGAAGCTGCCGGAGATGGTGAAGAGTAAAACCACAGACCTCCTCCTGCTCTCCATCTCCGGGTCACTGCGGTTCTCCCCCTTGCTCTCACCCCTCAGTCCCTTACGGACCCGACTGGCCACTAAAATGTGCCGGACTGTCAGAGCGTTGAGCAGCAGGATTACAGCGAAAGGGAGGAACGGAGTTAAAACCGTGTCGATCCAGTCATATGCCACCCACCAGCGGTCAGTGTAATAACTGTCCACCATGACACAGCCCCACGGGACATTGTCGATGATTGTCCAGGTTTCCTTTGTGAAGTAGCGGGGAACGTTTTTCAGACAGAACAGAACGCCGACTGTTGCCAGAACCGCAGCCGCAGTTTTCCCGCTGCAATATTTAATTTTCAGCTTCTGGCAACAAATGGCGACAAACCGATCAAAGGTGAAAGTGACGGTGAACCAGACAGAGCAGTCTGTAGCTGCAGTCCTCAGTACAACGTTAACACTGCACACAGGGGTGATGGACGGGAAACTCCAAAAAAAGTAATGATATTTGATATGATACAAAATTACCTCGGTGATCAGGACCAGTAGATCGGCCGCTGCCATGGCCACCAGGTAGCGAGTGGTGCAGGTGGAGAGGCCGCACTTTCCCCGGGACAGGATCACAATCGCCACTAAATTCACTGCGGAAAGAGAAGGGAACGGACACTGGGCATTTACTGAACACGTTCTCCGGGGCTGAACACCGGCTCGACTTTCAGCTAAAGATCAGGAGTGTTGGAGTCGGTGCGCGGCTGCAGGTTTAACAATGTCAGACCCGGCTCCGACTGTGCCCGACCTGCCTGCTTCAGGGGAGAAGAGATAAGGCGACGGGCGGGGTAAAGAGCGGGGAAGGAACGAGCAGCCACCCGCTGCAATAGGCGGGATGGTCTTTTCTATAGTTAACCCCGCTCACAGTCACAGATGGGGCCGGTTTCACAGACTTACCCGTGACCGGCCGCGTTTAACTAGGTCTCTGGGAACTCGGCATCTGATGGGGACGATGAGGGTTCACGGGATCGGGGGTTCACTCTGATCAATAATTCAGACACAGTGAACTTCACAATGTAAACCCCTCCCAGTCACACCGGCCGGGAGAGCTGCATGCCCCGAGCACTGGGACAACTCTGGGCAAAGTCCGACTGAAGGCACGAACTACATTCTAGTGGGTCCCGGCGGTGGGATGAAACGAGGGTTAGTTTCAGCTTTCTGAAAATCAGAAAATCACAGCGTTAGTACAATTAAAAAAAAACCACTGAGAGGATTGATACACTTCACATATTCTTGTACAACGATCACCAGTTGGAAATCTTGTAACATGATCAGAATCAGGTTAACACGCGGAGTTATAAAACTTGAATTGTTCTGCTCATTTACCAGGGACTCCAACGGCAGCAATGATCACGTACAAGATTTTCCCCACTTCGTAATATTCCTTCAGCTTTTCCCCCATTTTCTCTGCCCAGCGACGTGTCCCCGTGAGCTACCGGCAGTCTCTCAGAATGAAATGCTGGGGCAGAACATTGCCGGAGATTTTATACCATGTTCCGTCTCCACCGGGACTGTAAATTTTCATTAGAGTTTAAAAATATAAATTTTGAAATTATTCGCAAACAGATGACATCGGCCAAGTTAAATCCCCACAGTGACTGGTTGTGATTTATTCAGGGAATTGATTGAGTAACTCCGAAGACTGGGAATAGTGGCGATACTGAGGGATGGAAATTGGGAGCGGCATTGTTCCAGCACAGGGAATATTGTTTCAATCTCAATCAGTCCCAACTCTCCACCTCATGTTGTTTGTCTGATTTCCTTCAATCCGCTTCACTCAGCAAGGCAACCCCAAAGACTAGGGACCCTCTCATGACTTCTGGTGCCCGGTTTGAAGTTAGACAGGGCGACCCTTTTCCACAGCGTGAGGAATTGGTTCAACAGATCGCCTCTGTTTCACCACTCAATATGATCGCGGCTCATCTAACTATATCCCCAACCCCAGACTCCCGGCGACCCCGGTAACCATTCACTCATTGCTTGCCTGGAATGGATCTGACTTTGCCCTGGGACAATAACATTCTCTGCCTTCATCACCTCTGACACCAAAGACACACGACACTTAGAAAAACTGAAACATTGCCGCCTCAGAATTGTACTAAACCTAAATACAACAATGAATGATTAAATTGTTTCAAATTGTTAAATTAACCAATATTATGAGGATATGTAAGAAAGAATACTATAATAAAATGTTAGAGAATTTAAAAAAACGATATGAAAGGTGTATGGAACGTGCTAAATAGTATTATTAGAAATGGATCAAAAATACAGGCTACCCTGAGTATTTTATTGATGAAGACAAGGCAATAAATAATATGGATGATGCGGTTAATGGTTTTAACAAATTCTTTGTAAATGTGGGACCAGATTTGGCAGAAATAAAAGAAGGGACAGATTCTGATCTTTAGGATAGAAATACTAGCTCTATCTTCCTTAGAGCAGTCGAAGGAAAAGAAATCAGAGACACTGTAAGACAATGTAAAAGCAAATCCTCTACTGATTGGAATTATATTGATAAGATTATAATAAATAACGTTATTGAAGAAATTGCAGAACCATTAACTCATATCTGTAACTTGTCTTTTCAATCCGGTAAATTTCCGAACAAGTAAGTAAGTAAGTAAAGTAAACTTTATTTATATAGCGCATTTTAAGTCAATTTGCATTGACCCCAAAGCGCTTCACATAATTTAAATAATAATAAGTTCCATTGGAAATTGAACAAAATGAAAATAGCTAAAGTAATACCATTATATAAAACTAAGGATAGACACCATTTCACAAATTACAGGCTTGTTCCTTTTCTCTCCCAATTCTGCAAGATCCTTGAAAAACATTTTACAGAAAGACTTGACAATTTAATTGGAAAACATAAACTTTTGGTCGACAGTCAATATGGATTCCGGACAGACAGATCAACGTCTAAGGCACTAATGGAACTAATCGAGGAAATCACAAATTGCATAGATAATAAAAAAACTTGCAGTGGGAATATTCATAGACTTAAAAAAAGCATTTGATACCGTAAATTCATTACGAACACAATACCATTAGTTTCAATATAATTATGGAGAGGGTCAGAACTGGACCTAGGGTTGAGATTTTTGATTGGAGAAAGGCTAACTTTGAGGAGATGCGAAAGGATTTAAAAGGAGTAAATTGGGACATTTTGTTTTATGGGAAAGATGTGGAAGAGAAATGGAGTACATTTAAAGGTGAAATTTTAAGAGTACAGAATCTTTATGTCCCTGTTCGGTTGAAAGGAAATAGTAAAAATCGGAAAGAGCCATGGTTTTCAAGGGAAATTGGACACTTGGTTCGGAAAAAGAGGGAGATTACAATAATTATAGGCAGCATGGAGTAAATGAGGTGCTTGAGGGGTATAAATAATGTAAAAAGAATCTTAAGAAAGAAATTAGAAAAGCTAAAAGAAGATATGAGGTTGCTTTGGCAAGTAAGGTGAAAGTAAACCCAAAGGGTTTCTACAGCTATATTAATAGCAAAAGGATAACGAGGGTTAAAATTGGTCCATTAGAGAGTCAGAGTGGACAGCTATCTGCAGAGCCAAAAGAGATGGGGAAGATATTGAACAATTTCTTTTCTTCGGTATTCACCAAGGAGAAGGATATTGAATTATGTGAGGTAAGGGAAACAAGTAGAGTAGCTATGGAAACTATGAGATTCAAAGAAGAGGAAGTACTGACACTTTTGAGAAATATAAAAGTGGATAAGTCTCCAGGTCCGGACAGGATATTCCCTAGGACATTGAGGGAAGTTATTGTAGAAAAAGCATGGGATATGACAGAAATATTTCAAATGTCATTAGAAACGGGAATAGTGCCGGAGGATTGGCGTACTGCGCATGTTGTTCCATTGTTTAAAAAGGGGTCTAAGAGTAAACCTAGCAATTATAGACCTGTTAGTTTGACGTCAGTGGTGGGCAAATTAATGGAAAGGATACTTAGAGATAATATATATAAGCATCTGGATAAACAGGGTCTGATTAGGAACAGTCAACATGGATTTGTGCCTGGAAGGTCATGTTTGACTAATCGTCTTGAATTTTTGGAAGAGGTTACTCGGGAAATTTATGAGGGTAAAGCAGTGGATGTTGTATATATGGACTTCAGTAAGGCCTTTGACAAGGTTCCTCATGGAAGGTTGGTTAGGAAGGTTCAATGGTTGGTTATTAATGGTGGAGTAGCAAGATGGATTCAACAGTGGCTGAATGGGAGATGCCAGAGAGTAATGGTGGATGGTTGTTAGTCAGGTTGGAGGCCAGTGACGAGTGGGGTGCCACAGGGATCTGTGTTGGGTCCACTGTTGTTTGTCATGTACATCAATGATCTGGATGATGGTGTGGTAAATTGGATTAGTAAGTATGCAGATGATACTAAGATAGGTGGGGTTGTGGATAATGAAGTAGATTTTCAAAGTCTACAGAGAGATTTATGCCAGTTGGAAGAGTGGACTGCAAGATGGCAGATGGAGTTTAATGCTAACAAGTGTGAGGTGCTACATCTTGGCAGGACAAATCAAAATAGGACGTACATGGTAAATGGTAGGGAATTGAAGAATGCAGGTGAACAGAGGGATCTGGGAATAACTGTGCACAGTTCCCTGAAATTGGAATCTCATGTAGATAGGGTGGTAAAGAAAGCTTTTGGTGTGCTGGCCTTTATAAATCAGAGCATTGAGTATAGAAGTTGGGATGTAATGTTAAAATTGTACAAGGCATTGGTGAGGCCAATTCTGGAGTATGGGACACAATTTTGGTCGCCTAATTATAGGAAGGATGTCAACAAAATAGAGAGAGTACAGAGGAGATTTACTAGAATGTTGCCTGGGTTTCAGCAACTAAGTTACAGAGAAAGGTTGAACAAGTTAGGGCTTTATTCTTTGGAGCGCAGAAGGTTAAGGGGGGACTTGATAGAGGTCTTTAAAATGATGAGAGGGATAGACAGAGTTGACGTGGATAAGCTTTTCCCTCTGAGAGTAGGGAAGATTCAAACAAGGGGACATGACTTGAGAATTAAGGGACAGAAGTTTAGAGGTAACATGAGGGGGGACTTCTTTACTCAGAGAGTAGTGGCTGTGTGGAATGAGCTTCCAGGGAAGGTGGTGGAGGCAGGTTCGTTTTTATCATTTAAAAATAAATGTATATATGTATGTGTATATATATGTATGTGTATAAATATATATATATGCATATATTTATTATTACTATATAATTATATATATAATTGCCTTTATGGTTAATGTATATCATCTTACAAGACAAATGAATTAATAGTGATGATTTAAATCAAAGTTGCTTCTGATCCATGAGAATAAACTTTATTATCTCTAACTTGCCTCTCACACACAGACACACATTCATATAAATATATAAAATATAGATACGTTAAATTTAATTTTGTGCAGTGTTTTGTGCAAGACAAGGGAAACTGCACAATACAATGCAAGGGAAACTACGCAAAGGAGGGGGCTGTTCCCGCTACAAGATACTTGAGGATCTTTGCTTTGGATCAAAGATTATAGAGGAGCTCTATAATCTTTGCTTTGGATCTCAGCGGGTGGCATACCGGAAGTCGCGTGTCGCATTAAGAAATGGCGGCCGTGTCGTTCCGTCACGTACTACACGTCAGTCCATTGGATTTCGGAGGAGTGGTCTATCTTGCTCTCTATGATCTTTGGTTCTGTGTGCTGAAGCAAAGCAAGAATTTCATTGTCCTATACAGGGACACATGACAAGAAACTCACTTGAACCTGAACTTGAACTAGTTCCTTTCTGGAAAGGCCGCTTAGCCCTACCTCTGGTCTGGTATTAGATGCATCAATTCTCCTCACTTGTCGCCTCGAGGAGGCGTGGTCAGTCAAATGGTCCAACCCCGTCGAGTGCAGTGAGGGCTGTCCCTATAGATTACTTAACCGCCAGCCCTCAAGAGCGGGTGTAGCGCTCCCCTGATGCCAGGCGCCGCAGTCGTAACCAAACAAGAAAGGAGGGAGGCAGTAACGTCACAGTGCTCAGGACTCGCACAATTCCAATCGTCATCACACAAGGAAATAATCAGGCCCCATTGCCTTAGTGCCACTGCCCCCCTTCCTGGGCATGGACCATGGGGAGGGTCGTATGTTTGTCGGTGGGGGAAGGTAGATACACTGATCCACTGATCCACTGCCTGTTCCCCGCCGTGGTCATCATGCCGGATGTCCCCATCCCATGTATTAACGCCCCCCCCCCCCTATCATTATGCCCCTGTCCCACTTAGGAAACCTGAAAGGAAACATCTGGAGACTTTGCGCCCCACCCAAGGTTTCCGTTCTGTTGCGTTCGGTTCCCGGAGGGTTTTGTCAGTCTCCCTACCTGCTTCCACTACCTGCAACCTCCGGCAACCACCTACAACCTCCGGGAACCTGTGCTCAGGGTGAGGGACATCGATGTATTTCCCCCCATCTTGACTACCTGGGGCCTGGCGGTGAGAAAGTCCAGGGCCCAGGCACACAGGGGGGTGTTGAGCCCTAATTCCAGTAGCTTCTCGGCCAGTCTGGTGGGGACTATCGTGTTGAAGGCTGAACTGAAGCCTATGAACAGCATCCTCATGTAGTCCCCGTTCTGGCTGTCAAGATGAGAGAGAGAGCGGTGTGCAAAACCTGGGAGACCGCAACAGCCGTGCATATGTTCGGATGGTATGCGAACTGTAGCGGGTCCATGTTGCGAGGGAGGAAGGCGCAGATGTGTTTCTTCACCAGCACTCGAAGCATTTCATGACTACCGAGGTGAGGGCACCGGACGGTAGTCATTCAGGCAAGCTGTCGGAGGCATTTTTAGGTACCGGTACAATGATAGATTTTTTGAAGCAGGCAGGGACCACGGACTTGTCCAGGGAGAGGTTGAATATTGTCGTGAGCACCGGAGCTAGCTGCGTAGCACAGGACTTGAGTACTCGCCCCGAGATGCCACCTGGGCCTACAGCTTTCCTCGTGTTCACCCGTGTCAGAGCCCTCCTCACATCGTGCTGGGACTGCGAGAATGTAGCTCATTCCTCCCTTCAGCTTCGATAGCCAGCCCGCTGGCGGTATTGTCGATAGTCGGCAGACCTGAGGTGATGTTGCCCTTCTCGAAACGAGCGTAAAAGGTGTTCAAGCCATCAGCTAGGGAGGTGCTGGCACTTGCGGATGAGGGTGGGGTGCTCCGGTAGTTGGTTACAGTCCGTAGCCCATGCCACAGGCGTCTGGTGTCCTGCTGCTCCATCTGTTACTCCATCTTGTCCCTCTACCTCCTTTTTTGCGTCCTTCACCGCCCCTCGCAGTCAGTAGGACTCTACCTTGTGGACGTCCATGTTTCCGGATGCCAGGCCAGACTTGTCGGCAGCGGTGCGAGCATTCAAGGCAACACGAACGGACCTGTCCACCTATGTACAGGGTCTTGGTGATACCACGCCTGGAGTGTTGCGTACAGGTTAGGCTCCAAATCTGAGGAAAGACATTCTTGCCATAGAGGTAGTACAGAGAAGGTTCACCAGACTGATTCCTGGGATGTCAGGACTTTCATATGAAGAAACACTGGATAGACTCGACTTGTACTCGCTAGAATTTAGAAGATTGAGGGGGGATCTTAGGGAAACATAATATTCTTAAGCGGTTAGACAGGCTAGATGCAGGAAGAGTATTCCCAATGTTGGGGAAGTCCAGAACAAGGGGTCACAGTTTAAGGAAAAGGGGGAAGTCTTTTAGGACCGAGATGAGAAAAACATTTTTCACACAGAGAGTGGTGAATCGCTGGAATTATCTGCCACAGAAGGTAGTTGAGGCCAGTTCATTGGCTATATTTATGAAGGGGTTAGATGTGGCCCTTGTGGCTAAAGATATCAGGGGGTATGGAGAGAAGGCACGTACAGGATACTGAGTTGGATGATCAGCCATGATCATATTGAATGGCGGTGTAGGCTCGAAGGGCCGAATGGCCTACTCCTGCACCTATTGTCTATCTGTATTAATAAAAGTCTGATATTGACCACTTTTGGCACACTGTGCTGCGTTTTCCGCGAGAATGCCGCGGCCTACGGCCGTCATGTTTGGCCACCTCGCTCAGAACCCCCCTCCGCTTTTCGGGACCGGAGGATTTTTCCCATCGATGAAAAATCAGGGAGATATTAAAGTTTGTTTTTAATTGCCATTCTCTCTGCTGCCCCTGCTGGTGGAAGGAGGGGGGACAATAAAACCCGGAAGTGGTGTGCCTCACTCAGTCTCTGCAAGATGGAGGAAGCCTGAGGGTCATGTTTCTCTGAGCTGTGAATAACACTGAACACATGTCTACTCAACTGTGAGTGCAACTGTGAGTGCCCTACATGTGGTGGCAAAAAGTGTCTATTGTTTCGAAAATGGTTGCAAAAAGTGTCTCTATTGGTTCTAAAATGCTTGCAAAAAAATTCTATTGGTTCTAAAAGGCTTGCAAAAAGTGTCTATTGGTTCTAAAACGCTTACAAAAAGTGTCTCTATTGGTTCTAAAATACTTACAAAAAGTGTCTATTGGTTTTAAAATGCTTGCAAAAAGTGTCTCCATTGGCTTTTAAATGCTTGCAAAATGTGTCTATATTGGTTCTAAAATGCTTGCAAAAAGTGTCTCTATTGGTTCTAACATGCTTGCAAAAAGTGTCCATTGGTTCTAAAATGCTTGCAAAAAGTGTCTCTATTGGTTCTAACATGCTTGCAAAAAGTGTCTCTATTGGTTCTAAAATGCTTGCAAAAAGTGTCTCTATTGGTTCTAACATGCTTGCAAAAAGTGTCTCTATCGGTTCTAAAATGCTTGCAAAAAGTGTCTCTATTGGTTCTAAAATGGTTGCAATAAGTGTCTCTATCTATATTACTAAAAGTCTGATCTTGACCGTTTTGGCCCACTGCACTGCAAATAAAATGGCATTTGTTGGTGGTGGTACCTGCTTTGAAAGGCTGCACTGCAAAAACAAATGGCTGCTGGTGGTAATTGCTTTTAAATGGCTGTATTGCAAAAAAAAACTGGATGTTGTTGGTGGTGGTAACTGCTTTAAAAGTGTCTATTGGTTCTAATGCTTACAAAAAGTGTCTCTATTGGTTCAAAAATTCTTGCAGAAAATGTCTTTGGTTGTAAAATGCTTGCAGAAAGAGTCTCTATTGGTTCTAAAGCTTGCAAAAAGTGTCTATTGGTTCCAAAATGCTTTCAAAAAGTGTCTATTGATTTGTTGTGGTGGTAACTGCTTTGAAAGGCTGCACTACAAAAATAAATGGCTGTTGTTGGCGGTGGTAACTGCTTTTAAATGGCTGCACTGGGAAAACATGGCTGGTGTTGGTGGTGGTAACCGCTTTTAAATGGCTACATTGGAAAAAAATGGCTGTTGTTGGTGGTGGTATCTGCTTTGAAAGGCTGCATTGCAAAAAAAAATTGGCTGTTGTAAGTGGAGGTAATTGCTTTGAAAGACTGCCCCGCAAAACAAAATGGCTGTAGTTGGTAGTGGTAACTGCTTTTAAAAGGCTGCACTGCAAAAAAAAATGGCTGGTGTTGGTGGTGGTAATTTCTTTTAAAGAGTTGCACTGTAAAAAAATGGCTGTTGTTGGTGGTGGGAACTCCTTTGAAAGGCCGCACTGCAAAAACAAATGGCTGTTGTTGGTGGTGGTAATTGCTTTTAAAAAATAGCTGCACTGGAAAAAAATGGCTGTTGTTAGTGGTGGTAACTGCTTTTAAAAGGCTGCACTGCAAATAAATGGCTGGTGGTGGTGGTAACTGCTTTTATTTAGCTGCACTGGGAAAAAATGGCTGTTCTTGGTGGTGTTAACTGCTTTAAAAGTGTCTATTGGTTCTAACATGCTTTCAAAAAGTGTCTCTATTGGTTCAAAAATGCTTGCAAAAAGTGTCTATTGGTTGTAACATGCTTGCAAAAAGTGTGTCTATTGGTTCTAAAATGCTTGCAAAAAGTATCTATTGGTTCTAACATGCTTTCAAAAAGTGTCTCTATTGGTTCAAAAATGCTTGCAAAAAGTGTCTTTTGGTTCTAAAATGCTTGCAAAAAGTGTTTCTATTGGTTCCAAAATGGTTCCATAAAATGTCTCTATTGGTTCTAAAATGCTTGCAGAAATTGTCTTTTGGTTCTAAAATGCTTGCAGTAAGTGTCTCTATTGGTTCTAAAGCTTGCAAAAAGTGTCTATTGGTTCTAAAATGCTTGCAAAAAGATTCTATTGGCTGTTGTTGTGGTGGAAACTGCTTTGAAAGGCTGCACTGCAAAAAAAATGGCTGTTGGTGGTGGTAACTGCTTTTAAATGGCTGCACTGGGGAAAAAATGGCTGTTGTTGGTGGTGGTAACTGCTTTTAAATGGCTGCACTGGAAAACAATGACTGTTGTTGGTGGTGGTATCTGCTTTGAAAGGCTGCATTGCAAAAAAAAAGGCAGTTTTTGGTGGTGGTAACTGCTTTGAATGGCTGCACTGCCAAAAATTGGCTGGTTTTGGTGGTGGTAACTGCTTTGAATGGCTGCACTGTAAAACAAATGGCTGTTGTTGGTGTGGTAACTGCTTTCAAAGCCTGCACTGCAAAAAATGGCTGTTGTTGGTGGTGGTAACTGCTTTAAAAGGCTGCACTGCAAACAAAATGGCTGTTGGTGGTGTTAATTTCTTTGAAAGGCTGCAATGCAAAAAAAGGCTGTTGTTGGTGGTGGTAATTGCTTTGAAAGGCTGCTGCACTGCAAAAAAAATGGCTATTGTTGGTGGAAACTTGACAACTTCCTGTTTGCACGAATATTGATTTTAGATAAAACGCTACCACTTACAGCTGTTATTTTTGACCATCTTCCTCAGTTCCACGCCACTCATCAGGTGCAGAGGATTCTTCCCATCAATTAAAAATAAAAGTGGTGTTAATGTTAAAAAAATGATTTGAGAATCTCTCTATTGCCAATCATGCCATGAAGGCCACGTCCCTTCCAGTTGGAGTGGGAGGATTATAAAACCCGTAAGTCTGGGTGTGGCTCAGTCTCTCGAAGATGGTGGCAGAGAGAGGTCACGACTGTCTGAGGTGTGAATCAACTGAACACACTGAATGTACTGAACTGTGAGTGTGGTGTTTTGTGTGGTTTTATGGATGTTTCACCCTGATTGAAATGGTAGGAAACTGCATTTGAAAGTGGTTGTCTTGCACCCTGCTTGAAATGGCATGAAACAGCACGTCAGTTTGGTGGCCCTGCACCCTGCTTGAAATGGTATGAAACTGCACTTGAATTTGGTGGCCTTGCACCCTGCTTGAAGCGGCACGAAACTGCACATGAATTTGGAGGCCTTGCGCCCTGCTTGAATTGGCAGGAAACAGCACTTGAGTTTGGTGGCCCTGCACACTGCTTGAAGTGGTATGAAACTGCACTTGAATTCAGTGGTCTTGCAGCCTGCTTGAAGTGGTCGGAAACAGCACTTGCATTCGGTGGCCTTGCACCCTGCTTGAAGTGGTCGGAAACTGCACCTCAATTTGGTGGCCTTGCACCCTGCTTGAAATGGTAGGAAACTGCATTTGAATTGGTTGCCTTACACCCTGCTTGAAGTGGAATTTCAAAGATTGGCCGTGAGAACTGTTAGTCCACCAGCCGTTAGTGAGCTGCCAGCACATCAGGCTTGAGTGACTGAGCTGCCACCTCAATAATCCATTTGGCCCACAATGTCCATACTAACCAGTCACCTCAGCCCACAGTACCCATACTGCATCGGGGGACTAGCCCTCCCGTGTGAACATGGAACCCAATGGGTCCACTCAGTCTATGTTTCTATGTTTCTATGTTGTCGGTTTATGGTTGCGATGAAGTCCGTGACTGCTTCCGCAAACTCACTGACGTCACTGGAACTTGCTTGCAACATATTCCAGTCGGCATCGCTCAGTGCATCTTACTGCATGGCCTCTGACTGGTTGGACCACCGCTTTACGTCCCTCGTCACTGCCGCTTCCCGAACTATCCCCTGTTTATAATCCGGCAGCAGGCAAATGGTCAGATTTCCCAAGGGGAGGGAGTGAAACGGCCTTGTAGCCCTTCCGGAACGGCGTCTAGCAGTGGTCCAATGTTCTTTCCCCCCTGGTGGCACACGTGATGTGTTGGTAGAAGTTCGGCATGACCTTCTTGAGATTTGATTTGTTAAAACCTCCAGCCATCACCATAGCTGCATCCGGGTTCTTGTTTTGATGTAGGCGTAGCACATGGTGTAGGGCCGATAGTGCACGTCGGTGTCCGCATGCGGTGCAATGTAGACGGTTGTGAACAAAGATTATAGAGCAGAGCAAGATGCGCCACACTGCGGAAAAAGCGTAGTATGACATGGGTATGACATGACGCCATTTTAGTGAGCTGCAATTTACAATAATATTAATAAAATGTACAATAATATTAACTAAATATGTGAAGTGATCGATGATATATAAAACACTGTTCCCTACAACACTGATTACACCAAAGATGATAAAGCGGATCAATCTTTGGAACGGATTACACCAAAGATACTGGAGGAGCATTGCCGCAGCCTCGGGAGCGTCGACCACGGGCAGACGCTTGAAGCGCTCCCGCCGGCCGCCTTCATCTGGTATCGCGGGGACCGAGAATCAGTCCTGGATCAACTCAGGAGTGGAGGAAACGTCCTCTTCCCCCAAAGATACTAGAGGAGCCTCAAGTGTCTTTCCTTTTCCCAGCGACCTGATGTAAGAGCAGATTTTATAACTGTGGAGTCCGTCCCCGCTACCAAAGATGTCGCGTTTGGCATAAACAAATGGCGGCCGTGACCTCCCGTTACGTACGACAAGTCAGTCTATTGGATTTCGGAGGAGTGGCCTATCTTGCTCTGCTCTATAATTTTTGGTTGTGACGATCACTGAGCTGAACTCCCGGGGAAGGTAGAATGGGCGGCATGAGATCATTAGGTGTTCCATGTCCGGCGAGCTAGAACGGGAAAGCATCTTGATATTTCCAAGGCTGCACCAATTGTTATTGGTCATGAAGCAGATTTCTCCACCCTTGGATTTCCCCAATGCTTCTGTTCTGTCAGCGCGGTGGACAGTGAAGGAAACTGCTCCTAAACCGACCGGACAAGCATCTGCTATGACTTTTGTTGGTGCACCTGGATCATAATATCCAAGAGTTTCTGCACTAATTACACTCTGTTTCAGAGATTTGAATGCCTGACTCTGTTCACTACCAAACCGAAATGGTACGTGTTTCCTGATCAACTTTCTGAGCGGATCTACACAGAGAAGGTATACCGGACTGATTCCAGGGATGTCAGGACTTTCATATGAAGAAAGACTGGATAGACTCGGCTTGAACTTGCTAGAATTTAGAAGATTGAAACTTACAACATTCTTGAGAGGTTGGACAGGCTAGATGCAGGAAGATTCTTCCCGATGTTGGGGAAGTCCAGAACAAGGGGTCACAGTTTAGGGATAAGGGGGAAATCTTTTAGGACCGAGATGAGAAATTTTCTTTTCACACATAGATTGGTGAATCTCTGGAATTCTCACCCACAGAAGTTAGTCGAGGCCAGTTCATTGGCTATATTTAAGAGGGAGTTAGATGTGGCCATTGTGGCTAAAGGGATCAGGGGGTATGGAGAGGAGGCAGGTACAGGATACTGAGTTGGATGATCAGGCATGATCATATTGAATGGCGGTGCATGCTCGAAGGGCCGAATGGCCTACTCCTGCACCTATTTTCTATGTTTCTATTTTTCTATGCAGTAAAATTTGGAATACATTTCGCGGAATAATTGACCAGTCCTAGAAAAAAAACTAATCTCGGTTGCATTCTGAGGTTCACGTGCATCTTCAACAGCTTTCACTTTAGTGAGGGCTGTGTTTGGCCCTTCATCTGTGAGTCTGTGTCACATGAAATCCATCTCAGAGACGCCGAACATGCACTTGTCTTCGTTCACAATGAGACCTGCTTCTTGGAGTTTAGTCAACACGAGCTTCAACCTCCTGTCATGCTCTTCACGAATTGATGCATGGACGATGATGTCATCTGATATGTTTGCTGCTCCTGGTAAACCTTGAATCACTCTGTGGATTTCATACTGATAAATCTCGGGAGCAGCATTGATTCCAAACATCAGTGAGTGAATGTCACCTCTCTTGATTCTGGATGTAATTCCAACTGATGATATGTCCACTTGAGATCAATTTTGGAAAACACTTTACTGGATGATACTTCTTGTAGCACCTCGTCAACCGTAGGCATTGGGTGTATTTCTCTGATTATTGCCAGCATTCTCTGTACCGATGTGTGGACACCCCAACGGATGAATTGGTTATTTACTCCCAGACCGACCTTGCCGTCTGACCTGTGGGTTGGAATTCACATATACCTGCTGACTCGTCTGAAGTAGTTCACTACAAAACAAAGTGCAGATTGACCAGAGCCACGGCCAGTGTTCACCGGCTGTAACTAATATTCCCCACTGGACAAAGGGCACAGCACAGTTACTCAAATCCCCTTTCTGTGATCTTAGGCTGCATTTTAATTCTCAGCATCATGTGTTATTTTTTCAATTGTATGCCGAGAGAGGCAATTAGTATTTCTAACCTCTGTTAATTAAGATGAAAATAACACATGCGCGATTCTTCAGCTGCCTTATTTACCAGCATGGACAGAGCAGCAAGATGCAGTTAGTGCTCATTACAGACGAGATTCGTTCTAGATCCTGAACCTGCGCTAACACTTTATAGTTGAACAGTTGAAATAAAGAGAATGGAATATTTATGTTACATCATGTCAAATGCAAAACATAGAGGGCAGATTTAATAAGATCATGTCATTGCATTTCCACACGCATCACTGACCACACTGATAATGCCACTGCTTATCCAGACCCATGAACAACTGGCGTCTCACACAGGCAATTTCTTTGAATCGTCCATTCCCAGGACATGTCACATAACAACCAGTTACCCAGTTCCGTCGCACAATGCTCAGATATATTTACACCAGTGACAACATTGACAACATTTGCCTTGTGCTGAGCCACAGTAGAGGATTGGTCACGTTTTCATGTTGCCTGTCCATGGGTGAAGATTGGACAGAACTGCTGTAATAATAATTTTCAAAAGTGGGATTAAGCGGTTTTGTCTCAAAATGAATCTGTTCTACGATCCCAGGATAGAGAGCCATGGCCAAGTGAGGAATATCTTTCTGCATTCTGTATGTAAACACCCTCCACCGAGCCACAGAGCCAAAGTCTCACAGCGCCTTCGGCCCAGCCTGCCCTCACCGGCCAACATATCTCATCCCCATATTCCTATAAATGGCCTGTCCATGCACCTATCTAAATGTTCCTTACAGTTTGCGATAGTACTTTTATGTTCTTATCGTTATACAGTTACAAGGAGAGACCGTGTGCGGACGAGGCGTCGAAGGACGAGAAGCCGAAGCAAAGATGTGGAAGCCAAAAACCGAACGGAAACGAAGCCGGAAAGCGAAATAACCGAAACCGTGCGAGACCGAAAAGCCAAACTAACCGGAAGGACGGGACGCCTAAAAGCCAACTAACCGAAACGCCGCTCTGCCTAAAAGTCAAATAACGGAGTGAAGTCGCCGGGGGGGGGGGGGGGGGGGGGGGGGGGGGGGGGGGGGGGAGGGACGTCAGCGATTGGTCCAGACCCCCGCGTCCATCACATCACTGGCAAGTGGAGACGGGAGGATGGGGGTCATTTTCTCACATAAGCCATTGCTGACTGGGCACTCTGAATCCGAGCACCAAGTTATAAGCGGCCGAAGGAGCGCATCCCTCTGGACAGTGCACATGCAGCCAGAGCCACGGCCGCTCTCTGCCTCGTTTACCCCGTGCGGCCGCACTATGGCGGGCTGTGTCGGCAACGCACACACACACACACGGGGCCTGGTGAGGGGGTTGGGGTCCGATGGCGGTGCACCGCGGGTAGTGACTGGGTGGGCGGAGGGACCAGCCTGTCCCACACCTCTTCTCCACCCGGCCCGGTGTGTGTGTGCGCTGCCGACTCAAGGCCCGTCACAGTGGGGCCGCACGGGGGAGACGAGGCGGAGGGCGGCCATGGCCGTGGGAGAGTGGGGGCTCTCCTGATGGATGAGCTCCTTCAGTCGCTTTCAACTTGGTGCTTGGGTTAAGAGTGCCCAATCAACTATAAATGACCCCCACCCTCTCGTCTCCACCGGCTAGTGATGTGATGGACACGGGGATGTGGACCATTCGCTGACAAGTCCCGCCTCCCCCCCCCCCCCCCCACCCGGCGACGCCATGTCGGGTATTTGACTTTTCGGCAGATCGGCCTTTCGGTGGGTTGCCCTATAGGCGACACAGCCTTTCGGTGAGTTGGCGTTTTGGCATGGCGGTCATTCGGTGAGTTTGCTTTTAGCCGTCTCACGCTTTCGGTTAGTTGGATTTAGGCGTCCCGCCCTTTCGGTTAGCTGGCTGTTCGGCTTCGAACGCTTTCGGTTATTTGGCTATTCGGTTACGTTTCCGTTCGGTTATTTGGCATCCACTTCTTTGCTTCGCCTTCTCATCCTTCGACGCCACGTCCGGGTACTCTTGTCCTCAATTCTCCAACGCTGGGCAAGAGACTCTGTGCATCTACCCGATCTATTCTTCTCATGATTTTGTACACCTCTTTATGATCATTCCCCATCATCTTGCGCTCCATGGAACAGAGATCCAGCCTAATCAATCTCTCCCGATAGCTCACACCCTCTAGTTCTGGCAACATCCTCGTAAATCGTTATGAACCCTTTCAAACTGCCAATATCATTCATACAACATTGTGCCCAGAACGGAACACAATATTCTAAATATGCTCATCAACGCCTTCTACAACTGTAACATGGCCTCCCAACTTCTGTACTATGTACTCTGACTGATGAAAACCAATGTGCCAATAGCCTTTTTGACCACCTTATCTACCTGCGACTCGACCTTCAAGGAACCATGAACATGCACTCCCAAATCTCTCAGGTCTCCCACACTCCCCAGAGGACTACAATTCAATGTGTAGGTTCTGCCCTTGTTCGACATCCCAATATGCAACACCTCACTCTTCTCTGTATTAAATTCCATCACCCATTCCGCCACCCACCTGGCAAATCGGTCCGGATCCTGTTGCAATGTTTCACAACCATCGTCGCTATCTGTAAAACCTCTCCCTGTGGCTCCACACGGAGATGACCGCTTTGCGTCCTGAGAGGTCCCACCCGCTCTGGTTACCCTTACCCCCTTGATGTTTTTATAAACTATTTTGGGATTGTCCTTAATGCTGCCCGCCAGAGATATCTCCTAGACTCCGCTTGGAGTGCATACTGTCGTTGTGTCCTTGGGCAAGACACTTCACCCACCTTTGCCTGTGTGTGAATGTGTGTGAGTGATTGGTGGTGGTCGGAGGGGCCGTAGGCGCAGAATGGCAGCCACGCTTCCGTCAGTCTGCCCCAGGGCAGCTGTGGATACAGAAGTAGCTTACCACCACCGAGTGTGACTGAGGAGTGAATGAATAATGCGATGTAAAGCGCCTTGAGTATTAGAAAGGCGCTATATAAATCCCATCCATTATTATTATTATTAGACAAAGAGAAGGAATGGGCGATATAGAGAGAGGGGGGAGAGGGCAGAGAAAGAGAGAGAGAGAGGGGGGGGGGTGAAGAGCGAGAGAGTGAGAGGTGGGGGGGCAGTGGGGATAGGGGAGAGAGAGAGAGGGGAAAGAGGGTGGATAGAGAGGAGGCAACAGAGGGCGGGAGAGAGAGTGGGTAGAGGGGGAGAGAGAGGGCGGTAGAGAGAGAGGGCAGATGGAAACAGCGGGCGAGAGAGAGAACGGGATAGGGAGAGAGGGGGTGAGGTGGGGGAAAGAGGGGGAGAGAAAGAGGGCGGAGAAAGAAGGGGAGAGAGTGTGCTGGAGAGGGGCGTAGGGAAAGAGAGGTGGAGAGAGATGGGAGAGAGAGAGGGGGGGAGAGATAGGGGAGGTGCGCGTGAGGGGGAGAGGGAGAGGGGAGAGAGAGAGAGGGGGGGGAGATGGGAGTGGAGAGTGAGGGAGGGAGAGATAGAAGGCAGAGAGAGAGGTAGAAGGCAGAGAGGTAGAAGGTGGGGAGGGGTACAGAGAGAGTGGGGGAGATTGTGAAAGTGTAGAGAGGGGGAGAGAGGGGGTAGAGAGATGGGGCTAGAGACAGAGGAGGATGATAGAGGGGCGGGAGGGAGGGAGGAGGAGAGCGAGGGGGAAGAGAGGGGAGAGAGGGGGTGGAGATAGACAGAGGAGGGAGAGAGAGTGGGGGGGTGAGAGTGGGGGAGAGAGGTGTGCGAGAGAGAAAGGTACAGAGAGGGGGAGAGGGCGGGGAGAGAGATGGAGGTGAGAGCGATGAGGAGAGAGAGGGCAGAGAGAGGGAGGGAAGGAAGGGGAGGATGAGAGGTGGTAAGAAATATTAGCTTAATATATTGTGACTTTAATATAATAAAGTGGAGAGCCCAGCCTGCCCTCACCGGCCAACATGTCGCATCCCCATATTCCTATAAATGGCCTGCCCATGCACCTGTCTAAATGTTCCTTAAAGTTTTCGATAGTACTTTTATGTTCGTATCTTTATATAGTTACACTGAGAGATCGTGTGCCGACGAGGCGTCGAAGGACGAGAAGCCGAAGCAAAGAAGTGGAAGCCAAAAACCGAACAGAAACGAAGCCGCTAAGCCAAATAACCGATAGCGTACGAGACCGAAAAGCCAACTAACCGAAAGGGCGGGACGCCTAAAAGCCAACTAACTGAAGGCTGGGACGCCTAAAACCAAACTCTTCGAAAGGCAGCTATGCCGAAACGCCAACTCACCGATAGACTGCTTCGCCTAAAATCCAAGTCACCGAAAGGCCGCTCGACCGAGAAGTCAAATAACGGACATGACGTCGCCGGAGGGAAGGGAATTATCAGCGATCGGTCCAGACCCCTGCGTCCATCACATCATTGGCAAGTGGGGACGGGAGGTTGGGGGTAATTTTCTCATCTAAACCATTGCTGACTGGGCACTCTGAACCCGAGCACCAAGTTGTAAGCGGCCGAAGGAGCGCATCTCTCGGGACAGTGCACACTCTGCCAGAGCCACGGCCGCACTCCGCCTCGTTTACCCCGCTGCCGCACTATGGCGGGCTGTGAGTCGGCAACGCACACACACACACGGGGCCTGGTGTGAGGGTTGGGGTCCGATGGCGGTGCATCGCGGGTAGTGACTCTGGGTGGGCGGAGGGACCAGCCTGTCCCACACCTCTTCTCCACCCGGTCCCGTGTGTGTGTGTGCGCTGCCGACTCAAGGCCCGTCACAGTGAGGGCGCACGCTGGAGACCAGGCGGAGGGCGGCCATGGCCGTGGGAGAGTGGGGGCTGTCCCGAGGGATGAGCTCCTTCGGTCGCTTTCAGCGTGGTGCTTGGGTTCAGAGTGCCCAGTCAACAATGTCTTGTGTGTGAAAATGATCCCCACCCTCTCGTCTCCACCGGCCAGTGATGTGATGGACACGGGGATGTGGACCAATCGCTGGCAAGTACCCCCCCCCCCCCTCCCCCGGCGACGCCATGTCGGGTATTTGACTTTTCGGCAGAGCGGACTATAGCCAAAGTGAGTTGGCCTATAGGCGACACAGCCTTTCGGTGAGTTGGCGTTTTGGCATAGCGGTCTTTTGGTGAGTTTGCCTTTAGGCGTCTCACCCTTTCGGTTAGTTGGATTTTAGGCGTCCCGCCCTTTCGGTTAGTTTGCTTTTCGGCTTCGAACGCTTTCGTTTATTTGGCTATTCGGCTATATTTCCGTTCGGTTATTTGACTCCCACTTCTTTGCTTCGGCTTCTCATCCTTCGACGCCACGTCCTGGTAACCTGGTTCTCAATTCTCCAACTACAATTCTCCAATTCCCCAAGACTGTGCATCTACCCGATCTATTCTTCTCATAATTTTTTTACACATCTTTAAGATCACCCCCATCCTCCTGCGCTCCATGGAACAGAAATCCAGCCTACTCCACATCTCCCGATAGCTCACACCCTCTAGTTCTGGCAACATCCTGATATATCTTTCTCAACCCTTTCAAACTTGCCAATATCTTTCATACAACATTGTACCCATAACGGAACACAATATTCTAAATATGGTCTCACCAACGTCTTCTACAACTGCAACATGGACTCCCAACTTCTATACTATGTACTCTGACTGATGAAAACTACCTTATCTACCTGCGACTCGACCTTCAAGGAACCATGGACCTGCACTCCCAGATCCCTCAGGTCTACCACTCTCCTCCGAGGCCTACCATTCACTGTGTATGTTCTGCCCTTGTTCGTCATCCCAATATGCAACACCTCACTCTTCTCTGTATTAAATTCCATCAACAATTCCACCACCCACTTGGCAAATCGGTCCGGATCCTGTTGCAATGTTTCACAACCATCGTCACTATCTGTAAAACCCCTCACTGTGGCTCCACACGGAGATGACCGCTTTGCGTCCTGAGAAGCCCCTCCCGCTCTAGTTACCCTTTTCCCCTGTTGTATGTATAACCTATTTTGGGATTGTCCTTAATGCTGCCCGCCAGAGATATCTCCTCGAGAAAAGAAGAAATGGGGGATATAGAGAGAGCGGGGAGAGAGGGGGCAGAGAGAGAGATAGAGGGGCGAAGAGAGATAGGGGGGGGGAGGGGGCAGTGGGGAGAGGGGAGAGTGGAGAGAGAGAGAGAGAGAGAGAGAGAGAGAGAGAGAGAGAGAGAGAGAGAGAGAGAGAGAGAGAGAGAGAGAGAGAGAGAGAGAGAGAGAGAGAGAGAGAGAGAGAGGACGAGAGAGAGAGAGAGAGAGAGAGAGAGAGAGAGAGAGAGAGAGAGAGAGAGAGAGAGAGAGAGAGAGAGAGAGAGGGGAAAGAGGGTGGATAGAGAGGGGGCAACAGAGGGCTGGAGAGAGAGAGTGGGTAGAACGGAGAGAGAGGGGGAGAGAGAGGGCGGTAGAGAGAGAGGGCAGATGGAGACAGCGGGTGAGAGAGAGAAAGGGAGAGAGGGGAGAGTGAGGAGGGGGAAAGAGGGGTAGACAAAGAAGGCGGAGAAAGAAGGGGAGAGAGTGTGCTGGAGAGGGGCGGATGGAGAGAGAGGGGGAGAAAGATGGGAGAGAGGGGGGAATATGGGGGGGTGCGCGTGAGAGGGGGAGAGGGAGAGGGAGATGGAAGTGGAGAGTGAGGGAGGGAGAGATAGAAGGCAGAGAGAGTTAGAAGGCAGAGAGGTGGGTGGAGAGAGGTACAGAGAGAGTGGGGGGATTGTGAAATGGAAGAGAGGGAGTGAGAAGGGAGAGAGGGGGTAGAGAGATGGGGCTAGAGAGAGAGGAGGAAGAGAGAGTGGGAAGGGATGGAGGTGGAGAGAGAGGGGGTGAGAGGGGAGAGAGGGGGTAGAGATAGAAAGAGGAGGGAGAGAGAGTGGGTGAGAGAGTAGGGGAGAGGGTGGGGGAGAGAGTGTGCGAGTGAGAAAGGGAGAGAGAGGGGGAGAGGGTGGGGAGAGATTGGGTAGAGTGAGGGGGTGGAGGGAGAGGTTGTAGAGAGGGGGAAGCGAGAGAGAGAGGGGGAGAAAGTGAGGCGGATGAGAGATGGGGAGAGAGAGATGGAGGTGAGAGCGATGAGGAGAGAGAGGGCAGAGAGAGAGAGCGGGAAGGAAGGGGAGGATGACAGGGGAAGATGAGAGGGGGTAAGAAATATTAGTTTAATATATTGTGACTTTATTATAATAATGTGGAGAGGTGGGAGAGAAAGAGAGGAGAGAGTTTCGATTTTGGTTTAACTTCTGTTTTTTGTTAAATGCAAGGAGTGAGAGATATGGTGATGGGAAAGGAGAGAGACAGGAGAGAGCGTATCAAATATTTGTTTACTTTCCGTGGTGTATCTCCAAACTAAACTGGTGTGTGAACGGGCGATCGATGGTCGACACTGGCATGGTGGGCCGATGGGTCTGTTTCAGCGCTACATCTCTGAAGCAAAGGGGTAAAAATGTAAGTAGGGAGCGGAGGGAGGGTTTGGGGCCTGTTTCAAGATTGCCAATATTTTGACCTGTTCGCAGCGGAGGATGAGAAAATGTTCGTTTCCCCATCATATCCTCGAAAAATCATCCTTATCCAGAGAGCCCATGATGGTCAATATCTACACTGGATTAGAGGTGGAGTTTCAGGTCAGAGAGGGGGGGGGGTGAAGAGAGAGAGTGAGGAGAGGGATGGGCGGTGTGAGAAATAGGAAGAATGAGAGAGGGGGAGAGGGAGCGGGGAAGAGAGGCTGGTTAAAGGGGAAAGAGAGAACGGTTAGAGAGGGAGGGAGATAAAGAAGGCGGAGTGGGGGAGAGAAGAGGATAGAGAGAGAGGGGGGTGAAAGAAGGCAGAAATGGGAAGAGAGGTGGCAGAAACAGAGGGGAGGGGGGAGAGGGGGGAGAGAAAGAGGGGAAGAGAGTGGTCGAGAGAGAGAGCAGAGAGAGAGAGGGGAGAGGGGGAAAGAGAGAGGCGGTGAAAGAGTGTGGGAGAAAGATGGGGAGAGAGGGTGAAAGAGAGAGTTGGGTGCACAGGGTGGGGAGGGAAAGAGAGAGAAGGGGAGAGAGGGAGGGGAGAGAGAGGGAGATAGGGGGGAGAGAGAGGGGAAGAGGGGAGAGGGGAAGAGAGTTAGTGGGGGAAGCGTGACTGCGGGTGAGAGAGAGTGGCGAGAGAGAGAGAGCGGGGAGATGGGGAGAGAGATAGGAGGAGAGAGAGGGGGAGAGGGAAGAGGGGGATATGGAGAGTGGGAGGGGGAGAGTGGGAGGAGAGATAGTGAAGAGAGAGAGAGGTGGGAGATAGAGATAGAGGGGGAGAGAGAGTGGTGAGAGGGAAGAGAGTAGGACAGAGAGTGGGAGAGAGAGAGGTGGGAGAGGGGTGTCTCCTCAGAGTGTTTATCGATGTGCATCAACAAAGCATTTACTAAACCGCCTTGTAAGATAGACACGCCACTGAACTCCCAGCTGTTTTATGTTGAATCTGTGCCTCTCTGAGTAAAGTCAATTATAGGATACAAGTGCAGCACAAATTAGCACAGAACCTCCTCATACACATGTATGGGTGGGTGTATGGAACGAACTGCCAGAGGCATGTACTATTGCAACGTTTAATAATCATTTAGACGTGTACATGGATATGACAAGTTGAGAGGGATATGGGGCAAACGCGGACAGATGGAACAGGGATAGAAGGGGCTCGTTGCATTGGAGTGGACGAGTTGGGCCAAAGATGTTTCCGTGCTGCATGACTCTCTGACTCCTTGAATTACAACCTCTTTGAAGAGGTTCCATGGTTGGCTCATATTAGATTTCATTTCGATCGCGTTCTTACCGATTCCATTAATTTCTTCTGTTTCTCAATTAATCTGATAACCTGTTTCCATAATTTGTTTCTCACCTTCTCGGTTTATTTCAAATAGGTAGCATGTGTATTATCTGTTTCTTCTCGATACATGAGTTCTCTGTAACTTTCAATTGACTCGTTAACTTGATCGCATATCGAGTTTTCCTCATGCATGGCTCTTTCTTCATCTTCCGGCTCCATGATTTTAAGAGGTCTTGTCAGATCACCAAGTCTTTGAATTGAACGAACAAAGTCTTCTCTGAATTCTGCTACAACTTTGTGTAAACATCGAGGGGCTATTTTGGAAGCAATTTCCTCGAAACAATAACAAACTGATATTGTAGACAACATCTCTCAAACATCATTAGAGCACATGGTATTGGGGGTAGGGTGTTCACGTAGATAGAAAATTGGTTGTCAGACAGGAAGCAAAGGGTAGGAGTGAACGGGTCCTTTTCAGAATGGCAGGGAGTGGCGAGCGGAATGAGGCAAGACTCGGTGTTGGGGCCGCAACTGTTAACCATATATATTAGTGATTTGGAAGAAGGCATTAGGAGCAACACTAGCAAGTTTGCAGATGACACAAAGCTGTGTGGCAGTGTGAGCTGTGAAGAGGATGTTAGGAGGTTGCAGGGTGACCTGGACAGGTTGAGTGGGTGGGCAGATACGTGGCAGATGCAGTATAATATATATAAATGTGAGGTTATCCACTTTGGTGGTAAAAACAAGGGGGCAGATTATTATCTCAATGTGGTTAGGTTAGGTAAGGGGGAGGTACAACGAGATCTGGGTGTCATTGTACACCAGTCACTGAAAGTTGGCGTGCAGGTACAACAGGAAGTGAAGAAAGCGAATGGAATGTTGGCCTTCATAACACGAGGATTTCAGTATAGGAATAAAGAGGTTCTTCTGCAGTTGTATAGGGCTCTGGTAAGACCACATCTGGAGTATTGTGTACAGTTTTGGTCTCCTAATTTGAGGAAGGACATCCTTGTGATTGAGTCAGTGTAGCGTAGGTTCACGAGATTGATCCCTGGGATGGCGGGACTGTCATGTGAGGAAAGATTGAAAGGACTAGGCTTGTATTCACTGGAGTTTAGAAGGATGAGGGGGTTTCTTATAGAAACATATAAAATTATAAAAGGACTGGTCCAGCTAGATGCAGGAAAAATGTTCCCAATGTTGGGTGAGTGCAGAACCACGGGCCACAGTCTTAGAATAAATGGGAGGCCATTTAAGACTGTGAGAAAAAACGTTTTCACCAAGAGAGATGTGAATTTGTGGAATTCCCTGCCACAGATGGCAATGGAGGCTAAATCACTGGATGGATTGAAGAGAGAGTTAGATAGATCTCTAGGGGCTTGTGGAATCAAGGGTTATGGGGAGAAGGCAGGCACGGGTTATTGATTGGGGACGATCAGCCATGATCACAATTAATGGCGGTGCTGGCTTGAAGGGCCGAATGGCCCCCTCCTGCACCTCTTTTCTATGTTTCTATGTTTCTATCAATGGGCTGAACGTTGACAATAGTTCGAAAGGAATGCGTGTTATCAAGATTTCGAATCAATCCAAGGTCAAACTGGCTGTTATCTCCAGTGTGGAAAAACACTTTCTGGCTCTTCTTACAGAACCCTTTTAAAATTAAGCTTTTTCAGCTTCAAAATTCAAAACAATAATAGTTGTTTACTCACATTTCTGTGTTGATGTCTTTAGATTAGTCTCGTCGCTGTCGGTAGACACCAAGGCCTTCTCTGGCTGAGATCTATTGTCTTCAGTTCCTCGGCAGAAACCGGTATTGTCTTCAGTTCCTCGGCTGGAACCCGTTTTCTGGCCAAAACGTCTTCCGAGACCTTAGCCAATCCTTCTGTCCCACTCTCTGGGGCTGGTATTCATCCCCTGGTCTGAGATATACTTTGACTTAATATAGCGGCAGATAATTATATCATACAAGAGATTACTCGCTCTAGCCGCTACACTATAATCTTCATCGAATTCCAGTTTATTGCATTTAACGTTAGAAAACTCCTCGTGTCTCCGTTACACTTCGCGAGATCAAAGGGTATGCCTTCCTCATGCTGGTCCCAAACTAAACTAAAAAACTAAGCTTCTGCGCAAGAAACCTAGCTCCAAACGCGCCCTAAAATACGTCATAAATCCCACCCACAATATAACGGGCATTCTAACATTTAAAGACACATGCCATCATTAATGACACACAAAACAAGCCAAATGGCAACTACAGATTTTTAGTCGAAGTAAATTGAATGGCTCTGCGGTCGAGGAAGAAAGGGGAGGCTCTAAGGCCTTCCTGGTGGGGGGTGGAGGTTTAGAGTGACTGAACATCCATAGGAAAGATGAGGGAGTGGGGGCTCGGCGGTGGGTGTCGGGGAATGTCGGTGGAGTGTCCGGTCTGGAGGCGGGCAAGCTTGTGATCCTTGGTAGAGTCAAAGCAGGCGAGGAAGCGTTTGTTGAGGGTATGGATCTGGCGTTGAATGAATTACAGGTGGTGACCATCGCAGGTGTGGGTGAGTGAGGCCCGGCGCTGCGGGAGAGTGAGAGCGAGAGCGAGAGCCTGCTGGTGGCGCAGCATCACACCCAGTGTAGAACGCAGGGCACGGATTGAGAACTTCGACTGTCGGTACCTGTAATCCGGGTTGGGTCCGAACATGGATGGCGGGAAACGAAGCTGGAATCCACAAGGTAGAAGATGGAGGCGCAGGCCAGCACAGAGAAGACACAAGTGGCGACCTGCTTTAAGTCCAAGCTACTTCACATGCCCTTCGTCTCATTAATGAATTCCTAATTCCGAGCACTCACTTCCTCATCTTTACTATGGACGTTCAGTCATGTTGCACCTCCATCTCCCACCAGGAATGCCTTAAAGCCCACCGTTTGTTCCTCGACCGCAGAACCATCCAAATTCCCTCCTCTAACACTCTACTACGCGTAGCGGAGCCTGTCCTCACCCTCAACAACTTTTTTTTGGCTCCTCCCACTCCCTCCACGTCCAACGCGTAGCCATGTGCACCCGTATGTGTCTGTCAGCTATGTACGTTGACCGTACCCGGTTCCAGGCATGCACTGGACCTATCCCCGTATTCTATCTACGTTACATTGATGACTGCATCCGTGATACTTCTTGAACCCATGCAGAACGCATGGACTTCATCAACTTTACCAGCTACGCCCAATTTGAGGTGTTCCATACTAGAACATCCGAGGTCCTCATTCTTGAGGGAACGGGGTGTTCCCCTCTCCCATCATAGACGAGGCCCTCACTTGTGTTAACTCGGTACACCGCAAATCCGTCCTTGCTCCCGCACCATCTCGTCGCCACAGAGACAGAGTCCTCCTAGTCCTTACCTTCCACCCCATCAACCGTCGCACAAAACTGATAATCCTCAGAAATTTCCGCCAACTCTAACGGGATCCCACCAGTAGCCACGTTTTCCCATCAACCCTTTCATAGAAACATAGAAAATAGGTGCAGGAGTAGGCCATTCGGCCCTTCGAGCCTGCACCGCCATTCAATATGATCATGGCTGATCATCCAACTCAGCATCCTGTACCTGCATTCTCTCCATACTCCCTGATCCCTTTAGCCATAAGGGCCACATCTAACTCCCTCTTAAATATGGCAAATGAACTGGCCTCAACTACCTTATGTGGCAGAGACTTCCACAGATTCACCAATCTCTGGGTGAAAAATGTTTTTCTCATCTCGGTCCTAAAATATTTCCCCCTTATCCTTAAACTGTGACCCTTGTTCTGGCCTTCAACAACATCGGGAACAATCTTCCTGCATCTAGACTGTCCAACCCGTTAAGAATGTTGTAAGTTTCTATAAGATCCCCCCTCAATCTTCTAAATTCTAGCGAGTACAAGCCGAGTCTATCCAGTCTTTCTTCATATGAAAGTCCTGACATCCTAGGAATCAGTCTGGTGAACCTTCTCTGGACTCCCTCTATGGCAAGCATGTCTTTCCTCAGATTAGGAGACTAGATGCTGGGACATTTCACTACGCAACTCCCTGGTTAACTCATCCCTTCACACCCAAACCAACCCCCGCCCGCCCCCCGCCCGCCCCCCCGCCCCCCCCCCCCCCCCCCCAGGTACCTTCCCTGTAACCGCAGAAGATGCTACACATGTCGCTATAACTCCGCCTTCGACTCTGTCCAGGTATCCCGACAGTCCTTTTAGGTTAGACAGAGGTTCACTTGCACCTTCTCCAACCTCATCTAATGTATCCGTTGTTCAACATGTGGACGCTTATACATTGGCGAGACCAAACGCAGACTGGGCGATCGATTGGCGGAACACCTTCGCTCAGCCCGCGTGAACCAACCTGATCTCCAGCTTGCTGCATGCTTTAATTTCCCATCGCAATCCTACCCAGACCTTTCAGTTTCCTCTATTTTTAGAGTGAGGCTAATAATCACAAATTGGTTCCACGGGTGACCTGGATTCATGTGAACCTGCCGATTAGTGAATTGTCAATTAGCTTTTCCCCCACTGTACAGATAAGCGGGAGAATCTGGGACGGTTGATTTGAAAGCGGGAATATAAAAGCGAGTTGATGTCGGATGTGTAGACATGACCATTGACAGTAGGAGCGGATCCAGGCTGAGATATTATTCCTGACCTAAATCCCTGGACTGCACTCCTGCAGCCTACCCCTGTCCCACGGTGCGAGTTCATTCCAAGAGCTCTCCCTAGTTTAAAAAAATCAAACTCGTGGTAAGCACGGAGAATGAACGTAGCGGGTGCGTCGGAGCTAGGGGAAGACTCGCCAACGGAAGGGTAGCACGGGAAGACTCGTGAAGATTTTTCAACATGATGAAAAATGTCCACGAGAGCTCCGAGTAACGACGAGGGGCCATTACCGTAAATCTCCGAGTTCGAATCAGGGCAAACTCGGGAGAACTTTTGGAATGAACTCGTACCGTGGGACAGGGCTTGTTAACTCACATGCGGCATTCAACATTGAAGTAATTGCTTCCAGCTTCACCGTAATGTCTAGTTCCTGGCTATGACCAGCGTGGCTGAACAACGGGCGCTCCTAAGAGGAATGTGAGTGCAAGAAGCTGAACGCCAACTGATGCTTGATAATTACCCTTCTTTTTGTGCAGAGGTTCTTCTGTGGAGATTTCAAGACGGAACACACCTTATTATGTGCAAGTTGAGAGGAAAGATAGTTTGCTTTCTAAAACAAATGTCCCGACAAACAAGGGTTTTAATTAAGTTGTGTGCATGCGTGATTACGATTTAGCCCGTGACCATCAGCTCGCTCAGTATCCAACCCAGCCTAAATCTGCCGACTTGTTCACTAAAGCAAAATGTAGAAATCTTCAGGATATGTTGGATGTTGCACTGAGATAGGTCAGATATACACGAGAATAATGCTGGCATAGATGGAACGGGAGAGGCAATGCTGCTGTGATTTATTTATTATAGTTTCTACATTAGATTCCTCCCTTAACACATTTAGACATAATTCTCCGCAGATATTTCATCCCGTTCTTGAGTTCCTCTCTGAATTTAGACTGAGTTACCGCGTAAATACACGTGTTTGTGCAGCAACTCAAAAGCAGGAGCATGTAACTGGCTTCGTCCGCGATAAGCGCCGGGTCACGTAAACCGGTATTATAATAATGCTTTGTTATCTGGAACCAGAGGAATAATATAAAATACGTCATCCACAGCATAATGAAGTTGCCGGAAATTGCAAAGAGCAAGATGATTGACTTCCTTCTGCTTTCCAGCTGGGCATCATTCTGATTCGCACCATTCTTGCTGCCTCTCAGATTCCTGCGGACTTGACTGGCCCTTAAAATGTGCCCGACTGTTAGAGCGTTGAGCAGTAATATCAGGAACATTGGGAGCATAGGGGTCAAACATCGGTGAATCCAGGTGAATAATATCCATGTGGGTTCAATGTAGCATTCTTGTTTTCCATTACAGCCCCAGTCTACATTGTGTACTGATATATAAGGTTCGAATGCAAAGTACCAGGGAATGTTTTTGCAGCAGAACAGCGGACACACAGTTGCTATAACCCTGGCTGCAGTTTTCTCGGTGCAAAATCTAGATCTCAGCTTGTGGCAACAAATCATCAAATATCGATCAAATGTGAACGAGAGGGTTAACCACACGGAGATGTCTGTGACTGCGTGGTTAAGGGCTCGGTGGATGGAGCACACTTGCGTAATGAAAAGAAAAGTTGTGGGGAAATATAGATCATTGATACGATAAAGTAAAACGTCAATGACAGCAACCAACAGATCCGCCACAGCCATGGCCACAAGATAGCGTGATACACATTTGGAGAGACCGCACTTTCCCCGGGACAGGATGACAATGGATATCACATTAGCTGTGTTAGGGAAGAATCAAACATCGACAAAGTGCATGAGCAGTGTAGGTTACAGAGTCCCCCCATATAACACGCGATTTCACATTAAGATTAGAGTTGAGCTTAGGCATTCATGACAGGGTGAGCGGCCCGCCGCACAACATGTTTAAAGGTTCAAGCTCAAGTGAGTTTATTGTCATGTGTCCCTGATAGGACAATGAAATTATTGCTTTGCTTCAGCACACAGAACATAGTAGGCTTTTACTACAAAACCGATCAGTGTGTCCATATACCATAATATAATTATATACACACGGGCATAAATAAACTGATCAAGTGCAAATAACAGATAATGGGTTATTAATAATGAGAGTTTTGTCCGAGCCGGGTTTAATAGCCTGATGGCTGTGGGGAAGTAGCTATTCCTGAACCTGGCTGTTGCAGTCTTCAGGCTGCTGTACCTTCTACCTGAAGGTAGCAGGTAGATGAGTGTGTGGCCAGGACGGTGTGGGTCTTTGATGTTACTGCCAGCCTTTTTGAGGCAGCGACTTGAGGTTGGGTGACGAGAAAGAAAAGCATTTCCCCTGTTAGGACTGTCGCCAATGTTGACGGGCGAAAGGAATCGCAATAGATGCGTGAATGAAAATAATGATAATTGTACAATGAATTCACACGGAATAATATTTTATCAGCTCGGATACACATGATGTTCGCGGCAGGGGCTGTATTAGAGAACAAATGTGTGATCTGAAAATGAAGCGAGGCGCCACGGCGTTTTATTTGTGGGGATAGTGAAATCAAATGCCATCAGACAACTTATAATTGATGTCTGACCATTTAGCCGTGATTTTCTACGTCTAACTCATTTACGCTTCGTTTCATTAACATGACATGCTTACAGTAAACGATACAGTTACTTGCATCGAATTATATCGATGTAGTTATTGCACTTATTTTCATCATTTTCTATTTGACTGAAACGTTCCGCAGTAAATCAATAACATCAGTTATTTTCACTTTATCAATTCAATTCATCAGTCAGTCACCGCTCTTGTCCGATCACTCGGTAACATCTCGCCAGCGACAAATTGCAGAAATATCTCCTTTTCCCTATTGCTGTGTACACACACATTGTTAGGATACCGGAACCGCCACACACACATAACTGAGATTGTGACCAGTGTCGCACAGAGACGGTGCATTCATACAGTCGTTTACCCGGTGCAATGGATTCCCTGCGGCAGCGATGTTGCTGCTGTCACAAATGCTACAGAAGGCAACTGCTTCTCACGCGCAGGGACAGAACAATGCGTAGAGAATGCATCATTGAACATTGAACGTTGAGTAGACTATGTTTGTTCCTGCTAAGAGTGGATATCCACCCATGGCAGGCATTGCACTGATGATGAATAATATCCTTCACCTGGGTGTAAAGCAGTGGAGACATTATGGCCAACGGCACCGCAGCCGGGGTCATGTTTGCTCAAAAACCAGAGTGTGTCTATTGGAACCGAATGGCTCACGATATATGTGTGCACAGAGGCGATGAGGAAGCGAGGTTTGTTACACCTGTAAATGACGAGACGTTACCTGGTGTCACCGGATAGGAACAGTGTCTAGCTGATGAATTGAACCTATAATGTAAACACAAAATATTTTATAGACGGCAGAAAGTTTCAGTCAAACAGAACATTAATGAAAAACATTAAATCATTTCAACCAACTGCAGCAGTTGCTGATGAAGATGTACGTTTCAGTTGACCGAAACGAGGTATTACTGAGTTCAGCCCTTCAGAAACACGGCTGTAGTCTTTTAATGGATTGGAGGACAGGGACATCTAAACGCGACATATCTGCCAAGAATGGAGTAGGAAAAATGCTTTTATTGACGATTCATAACATAGATCCAATTACTTACCAAGAATTCCAAGCACTGCTATAATCGGGTAATAAATCATTTCTGCCTGGACTATAGGAGGCAGCAGAAAAAACGGATAATCGGAGAATATAATTTTCATCCTGGAGAGACGTGAGAGAGAAGCTCAGTTCGATGCTGGAATGCAACTGACAGCGCGTTGCAGAGAAAGGCTTCATATCTACTCGAGATAGTCGTCCCCTGGGATCAGGAAGACACAAACAAGAACATCAACATCACTTCATGGTATGTGAATATCGTATCAACAATATTCACAGCTATGATTTCACCAAATGTAACCACTAATGATGTTTTTATCTAAGTGGAAGTACCTGAACTTAAGATTATATATTTACATAATTTCCCTCAAATTCTGATTTAAATGTCGGAATTTGAATGCTATACTGTACCACGTCCAACAAGTGCGGCATCGCTTCTCTTATTCTGTGAAACGGTGCTTCTCTGCCGAAGCTCAAACTAAATTCAACAAGCTGTAACAAACTTTCAAAGTTTCGCTAGACTCGCAGTGATGGAACTAGATTCGAATCAATATGAGTTTCGACTCGCTAGAGGTTACTAGAACAATGGTACATGTAAAGCCGGGAGAGTATTGCGAGTTCAGTACATTACAATATTGGGAGTGGATGGCAGCAAATGTAGTCGTGGTTTCATAGAATCATCGAGTGAAACATTGTGAAAACAGGGCCTTCGGCCCAACTCTCCCACACCTGCCAATATGTCTAACATACATGTATTCTGCATGTATTTTGCAAAGGCATGCGAGTCCTCGAGTTGCTAGGACACTGCGAGTGTCATGCATGTCCCGGTGCGGATGACGACGCGGGGATAGGTGAGGAGGGGGCACTGGTTTGCTCCTGAGTACGAGCACTCTATAGGTATGCAAGGTACTGTATATATAACAGACAGTTATGAGTCGGTGGACTTTCTTCTGCATTTGTATAGGGTTCTGGTGAGACCACATCTGGAGTATTGGGTACAGTTTTGGTCTCCTAATGAGAGGAAGGACATCCTTGTGATTGAGGCAGTGCAGCGTAGGTTCACGAGATTGATCCCTGGGATGGCGGGACTGTCATATGAGGAAAGATTGAAAAGACTAGGCTTGTATTCACTGGAGTTTAGAAGGATGATGGGGGATCTTATAGAAACATATAACATTATAAAAGGACTGGACAAGCTAGATGCAGGAAAAATGTTCCCAATTTTAGGCGAGTCCAGAACCAGGGGCCACAGTCTTAGAATAAAGCGGAGGCCATTTAAGACTGAGGTAACCAAACACTTTTTCACCCAGAGAGTTGTGAATTTGTGGAATTCCCTGCCACAGAGGGCAGTGGAGGATAAGTCACTGGATGGATTTAAGCGATAGTTAGATAGAGCTCTAGGGGCTAGTGGAGTCAATGGATATGGGGAAACCAGGCACGGGTTATTGATTGGGCACGATCAACCAAGATCACAATGAATGGCGGCGCTGGCTCGAAGGGCGGAATGGCCTCCCCCTGCACATATTTTCTATGTTTCAATGTTTCTATGTTTCTATCTATAGTGCCAAGTGAGGGCGAGGCGTATGCCACCCACTATAGATGAATATACCTTCTGATCATCAGTTATCGTCCCGTATCACAGCGTCTCCGTACCTATATGCTTCATTACTCCCTCATGTTAGATACATTCATTCCCAACCAGAAGTCAGTGAAGGGTGTCCTTAAGAGTCAAGTGTCGAGTCAAATTGACATATGTAACAGATAGAACAATGAAATCCTTAGTTGCAGCAGCACAACAGAATATGTAAACATAATTTCCGGTACGCAATGAAATAAACAATAAGTGTGTGTGTGTCTATAGACACATACTCACACATATCCCCCCCAAACACGCACACACACGCGCGCGCACACACACACACACACACACACACACACACACACACACACACACACACACACACACACACACACACACACACACACACACACACACACACACGCACGCACACACACGCACGCACACACACACACAAACACACTCACACACACACACACACACACACACACACACACACACACACACACACACACACACACACACACACACATACACACATGCACACAAGCGTAATCATAAAAAACAAACAACAATGATAATGCAGCAATAATATTAATAGTCAATGTATTTCAGAGGTCAATGCAGGTTGTGGAGTTTAATACCTTACTATCGGTATGGGGCAGGCTGTTCCTGACGTGAGAGTTTTCAAGCTCATATAACTTTTTCCCGGTGGCAGCGGTGAAATGAATGTGTGGCACCGACTCTTCTAAATCCATGCGGTGGTGGGGACGCCAGGAACTATGACGCACTGGACAGTGTTCACAACTTTTTGCCGTCTTCTTCGCTCCTGTCTTTAAGAGCTCTGTCTAGCTCTATCTTGAAAGCATCCAGAGAACCTGCCTCCACCGACCTCTGAGGCAGATAATTCCACAGACTCTCAACTCTCTGTGTTGAAACGTTTTTCATCATCTCCGTTCTAATGGCTTACCCCTTATTCTTAAACTGTGGCCCCTGGATCGGAACTCCCCCAACATCGGGAACATGTTTTCTGCCTCAAGCATGGCCAAACCATTAATAATCGTATATATTTCAATAAGATCACCTCTCATCTTTCTAAATTCCAGAGTGTACAAGCCCAGCCGCTCCATTCTCTCAGCATATGATAATCCCGCCATCCCGGGTATTAACCTGGTGAATCTACGCTGCACTCCCTCAATAGCAAGTATGTCCTTCCTCAAATTGGGAGACCAAAACTGCACACAATACTCCAGGTGTGGTCTCACTAGGGTCATGTACAGCTGCAGAAGGTCCTATTTGCTCCTATACTCAACTCCTCTGAAGGCCAACATGCCATTTGCTTTCTTCATCGCCTGCTGTACCTGCATGCTTATGCCCCTGTCCCACTTAGGACACCTGAACGGAAACCTCTGGAGACTTTGCGCCCCACCCAAGGTTTCCATGCAGTTCCCGAAGGTTCCCGGAGGTTTTTGTCAGTCTCCCTACCTGCTTCCACTACCTACAATATCCGGCAACCACCTGCAACCTCCGGGAACCGCATGGAAACCTTGGGTGAGGCGCAAAGTCTCCAGAGGTTTCCGTTCAGGTTTCCAAAGTGGGACAGGGGCATAACATTAATTGTAAGTGCTGGGCCCGGAAAGATCTTCAAACATATGCACGCCAAGGAATTTGATACGTTTGACTCTCTCCACCATTGTCCTCTCGATATGGACAGATTTGTGGGATCTCATCCTTCCTCTTCCACAATCAGTTCACAATCAGTTCATTGGTCTTACTGACATTGAAAACCAGGTTGTTGTGCTGGCACTAATTGATCAGTCGATCGATCTCACCTCAATACTCTGACTGATCATCATCTGTAATTCGCCCAACAAGGGTAGTATCGTCGACGAACTTGAAGATGAAGTTCGCACTCTGTCAACCTTCACAGTCATGAACTTAGAGTGGGTGGAGCATGGGGGCTGCGCACACATTCTCGAGGTGCCTCTGTACTGATGGTTATTACGGAATAAATGTTTCGCTAATTCAAACAGATTGTGGTCTGTTGGTGAGAACGTCGACTACAAATCATCGGTATTATGAGGAAGTGATTTTCAGTATGTGCCAGCTGAAGGTGGAATCTCATGTAGATAGGGTGGTAAAGAAAGCTTTTGGTGTGCTGGCCTTTATAAATCTGAGCATAAAAACATAGAAAAATGGAAAATAGGTGAAGGGGTAGGCCCTTCGGCCCTTCGAGCCTGCACCGCCATTCACTATGATCATGGCTGATCATCCAACTCACTATCCTGTACCTGCCTTCTCTCCATATCCCCTGATCCATTTACCCACAAGGGCCACATCCAACTCCCTCTTAAATATAGTCAATGGACTTGCCTCAACTACCTTCTGTGGCAGAGAGTTCCAGAGATTCACCACTCTCTGTGTGAAAAATGTTTTTCTCATCTCGGACCTACAGGATTTCCCCTTTATACTTAAACTGTGACCACTTGTCCTGGACTTCCCCAACATCGGGCACAAACTTCCTGCATCTAGCCTGTCCAACCCCTGAAGAATGTTGTAAGTGTCTATAAGATCCCCCCTTAATCTTCTAAATTCTAGCGTGTACAAGCCGAGGAGTAGCATTGAGTATAGAAGTTGGGATGCAATGTAAAATTTGTACAAGGCATTGGTGAGACCAATTCTGGAATATGGTGTTCAATTTTGGTCGACAAATTATAGGAAATATGTCAACAAATAGAGAGAGTACAGATGAGATTTACTAGAATGTTGCCTGGGTTTCAGCACCTAAGTTACAGAGAAATGTTGAACAAGATAGGTCTTTATTCTTTGGAGCGCAGAAGGTTAAGGGGGACTTGATAGAGGTCTTTAAAATTATGAGAGGGATAGACAGAGTTGACGTGGATAAGCTTTTTCCATTGAGAGTAGGGAAGATTCAAACAAGAGGACAATATTTGAGAATTGAGGGACAGAAGTTTAGGGGGTAACATGAGGGGAAACTTATTTACTCAGATAGTGGTAGTAGATGTGTGGAATGAGCATCCAGTGGAAGTGGTGGAGGCAGGTACGATTTTATAATTTAAAAATAAATTGGATAGGTATATGGACGGGAAAGTAATGGAGGGTTATGGTCTGAGTGCAGGTAGATGGGACTGGGTGAGAGCAAGTGTTCGGCACGGACTAGAAGGGCCGAGATGGCCTGTTTCCGTGCTGTAATTGTTATATGGTTATCTGGTTATACGCTACACGTTGTCCACAGCAAGGGGAGCTCTAGAGGAACAATAACAATGTATATATGCGATGCAGCTGTTTGGGGTGATACGATGCAAATGATCAGCGGTGCTTTATTAATAGACGTTTGCTCCAACAAATTAGGAAATTGCGATCGCAATCTTTACCAAAGATCATATTTGATGAAACAACAATCAGAAATAGATGAGTAGCAGAGAGATATGAAGTTTCACAAAGTGAAAGATGTTGCATCATCCAATTTGTTAGTGCCGGCAAAACGCCGCGCCTTTCATGGATCCTATGTCTACTCTCTTCACACTCGCATCACCTCGTTGGTGGAAAATCGGTCGGAAGAGGGTGATGTCGGCAATGGCAGAGCAGATTATATTTTCCCTTTGCTGAGTGGAACTTCACGTTTTTGATACTGTGTACATTGGGATACTTCTCATCCATCTAAGCTGACAGATGGTGTGCCATCTGATCCAGAATACCAGACTGATTCCTGGGATGTCAGGACTTTCATATGAAGAAAGACTGGATAGACTCGGGTTGTACTCGCTAGAATTTAGAAGATTGAGGGGGGATCTTATAGAATTCTTAAGGGGATGGACAGGCCAGACGCAGGAAGACTGTTCCCGATGTTGGGGAAGTCCAGAACAAGGGGTCACTGTTTAAGGATAACGGGAACTGTTTTAGGACCGAGATGAGAAAAACATTTTTTACACAGAGAGTGGTGAATCTGTGGAATTCTCTGCCACAGAAGGTAGTTGAGGCCAGTTCATTGGCTATATTTAAGAGAGAGTTGGATGATCAGCCATGATCATATTGAATCGCGGTGCTGGCTCGAACGGCCGAATGGCCTGCTCCGGCACCTATTTTCTATGTTTCTATCTGCCCGCATTTCTCCCTCGGTGCTGTAAAGCGGTGTCCACTGCTACTGATGGACCAGAGAGTATGTTTATAATCGAAGCCGCAACCATCAGCTCCGGCTGCAAACTGACAGCCAACAACAGCCTCACAGCTCGTAGAGCTGCTGCCTCACGGCTACAGTTACCCAGTTCAGTATTAACTTCGGCTGCTGCCCTTGTGGAGTTTGCACATTATCTTTGTGAAAAGATCAGTTTCACCCAGATGTTCCTGTTCCGTCAAACATCTCAAATACCTGCTGATTGGTAGGTAGAAACATGGAAAATAGGTGCAGAAGTAGGCCATTCGGCCTTTCGAGCCTGCACCGCCATTCAATATGCTCATGGCTGATCATCCAACTAAGTATACTGTACCTGCCTTCTCTCCATACTCCCTGATCTCTTTAGCCACAAGGGCCACATCTAACACCCTCTTACATATAGCCAATGAACTGGCCTTGACCACCTTCTGTGGCAGAGAATTCCACAGATTCACCACTCTCTATGTGTAAAAAATCTCCATCAGCACAGCCCTGCAGTGTGTCTCTCCATCAGTTCTACCCCACAGCGTGTCATTAAATTAGACGTGCCCAAAAATGTGACGCTTCTTCAGTACTATTTCACAGTGTCATTCCATCAGTACAACCCACTATTTGTTACTCCATCAGCACTACCCCATAATGTGTCACTCCATCTGGACAACGCCACAGTGCTCCATAAAATCAGTACTGATCCACAGTGTGTCTCTCCATCAGTAACATCACAAACGGTGTCGCTGCAACAATACTAGTAAGATGAAACGAGCTTACCATTTTGAAGTTTGATCTTGATTTGATGAGGAATTCCGTTGAGCGATTACGCGAAGAAGGGCCGTTCGTCTTCGTGCGCGTCAATCTTTAAAGCAGCGGTGTAAAATCACAGATAACAGAAGACCTGAAAATAGTAAGATTTTGAAAAACTAGAACTACCATATGACCTTGATAATATGAGGGAGCACGTAATCGCTCATCGTAACTCCTCATAAAATCAAGAGCAAACTTCAAACTGGTAAATTCTCGTTTAATCTTACTATTTTACTTCGGAGTCACGTGATTGACTACGTGAAGATTTCAAAGCTCTGTGATTTCACGCCGGTTACGAGTCCAGGCGTCACACACAGAATGAATTGACCATGGATGAGTGTAATCCTTAAAGCATTCAGACATAACGTAATTAAGTAATACCACTGATGCTTTAATGAGGAAAAGAAAATTTAATAGTAAACCCTCCCATCCTGGGGGGAAACTACAAAGCAGAACTTAAAATGGTACGTGCAAAAACCGGTCAGGTTTTGGGTTTGTTGTAAAACCGGTGGAACATTCGTTCATTGGCCCATCCTGCAGCCGCTAGGATGTCGTTGAGGGGTACGTCCATAGGTCTTGTTGCCAACGTTGCTGCAGCCTTGGTGGAGTGAGACTTGAAAATGTCAATGTTCACTCCTGCACTCGCCAGTACGCCCTTTAACCATCTGGAAATGGTTTGTGTCGGTACCTTGTGGTGAGGCTTTTTGTAACTTACCAGGGCCGATAGCTCACAGCCTCTGAGGTCCCTAGTGACTCTTATGTAATGGTGTAAGTGTGTTGCAACACACAAACGTGGATCCTCGGGATATGCCAAGAACTCTATCTTGATCCCTGGCACTCCTGGCCTGCTCTGATTGATCAAGTCCTTAATGAAGGAGGTTATATTATTGACAATGGTGGTCATGTTGTCGAGACGCAGCTTGTGCAGTGTGTGGACTCGTTGTGCAGTGTGTGGACTCGTTGCGCAATTACCAGCGCCATTAGCATGACCACCTTCAGGGTGAGCTTAGATAAGGGTTTAGACGGAGTTGGTGCCCACTGGCGAAGCAGTGTAAATACCACGCTCATATCCCAAATGTCCGTATACATTGGCCTGGGTGGTGTAGAATTGAAAATGCCCTTCATATGCCCTAATCTGAAGAAAGGCATTCTTGCCATAGAGGGAGTACAGAGAAGATTCACCAGACTGATTCCTGGGATGGCAGGACTTTATATGAAGAAAGACTGGATTGACGCGGCTTGTACTCGCTAGAATTTAGAAGTTTGAGGGAGGATCTTATAGAAACTTACAACATTCTTAAGGGGTTGGACAGGCTAGATGCAGGAAGATTGTTCCCGATGATGGGGAAGTCCAGAACAAGGGGTCACAGTTTAAGGATAAGGGGGAAATCTTTTAGGACCGAGATGAGAAAAGCATTTTTCACACAGAGAGTGGTGAATCTGTTGAATTCTCTGTCACAGAAGGTAGTTGAGGCCAGTTCATTGGCTATATTTAAGAGGGAGTTAGGTGTGGCCCTTGTGGCTAAAGGGTTCAGGGGATATGGAGAGAAGGCAGGTACAGGAAACTGAGTTGGATGATCAGCCATGATCATATTGAATGACGGTGCAGGTTCGAAGGGCCGAATGGCCTACTACTGCACCTATTTTCTATGTTTCTATGTTTCTATGTTGCATAAAGCTGGTTATTAAAGGGTGCCTCCCGACCGATCCGTGCCCTGACTCCAGCATTAAATAGGAGGATAGTGTGCTTCTGGCACTATTTATTGCGCTGAAGCCTAGTTTTTGGTCATAGTACAGGATAGATAGGAACTCCAGGACATCCGTGATACGAGCTATATCATATGAGATGTTGGTGGCCGAGCAGAACATCTCCCACGTCTTGATGTGAGAGACCTACTGTTTTCGAGTGCTGTCCCTCCAGGCCGTTGTTATCACATCCACAGTCCGTTTGGACAGTCCGAGCCCCAGGTATGGTCTCCTCAGAATCCGCAAACCAATACATTGATTCGGTCATGAAGTGGATGGTTGCTCCCCGTAACTGGGTGCACGATTAGTTACCTGCTCTTGGGAACAGCCATTAATGGCTGTGTTATCATTCCCAATATTTTCAGAAACCAGGCCTGTGTAGGCCAATCAGGCACTACCAAGATGCCTGTGGCATTGGCTTGCTTGATTTTTGTCAAGCATCGGCTGATGAGGCAAAATGGTGGAAATGCATAAATGAAAATTCCTCCCCAATGTAGCGAAAATGCATCTACTGCCACTGCCCCTGGGTCCGGCTCCCAGGACACATATTTGGGTAACTGGTGGTTTAATCGGGATGCGAACAGATCAAAATCTGGGATGCCATATCGGGTGATTATTTTGTTAAATACTGCACGATTCAACCTCCATTCCGTATTGTCATTGAATATCCGTGATCTGACATCCGCCACCGTGTTGTATCTACCTGGTAGGTAGATAGCTGAGACCCAAATATCCCTCGCAATACACCAGTGCCAAATAAGATTTGCCAATCTGTCGCAAGATACAGACTTAATGCCACCTATGTGATTGACATATGCCACCGCAGTTGTGTTATCAATCTGAAGTTGAACATGCACATGTTGCATAGTGCAGCAGTAAGTTTTGAGCCCATAGTTTGCCCCCAACAATTATAGGTAGTTAATCTCATGTTGTTGAAGAATTGCGGACTCCTGCTCGTTCCACCTAATAATAATAATAATAATAAATGTTATTTAATAGGCGCCTTTCAGACATCTCAAGGACGCCTTACATAGATTAATAGGAATAAAAACATATAATCAGAATAAAATAAGTAATACAGACATCACAGAGACACAAATTAAAAACAGAATTCAATCCAAAAACAGAAAATCAAAAACACAATGTGAAGAGAGAGCAGCGGCAGCCAAAGCGCGCCAGCGTCCACTCTCTCTTCACGGCAGCCATCTTGGACACAGACTTACAGGATTACATTAGACAAAAAAATCATCCCCCCACAGTGGATAGCACTGTGGGGGAAGGCACAATGTCCAGTCCCCACCCCAAGTTCACCCCAAAGTCAGGCCTATTAAGGCCACCGCAATTGCCTCTACGGAGGCCCGATGTTCCTGGCCGTTCTCACCGGGTGGTCTTGCCCCGGCGTCGGGAGAGTCCTCTCGGCGGCTGGGCCACCTGGAACGGCCGCTTCCTGGTTGAAGACTGCGGATGCCGAAGCCGACAAGGCCGCGCCGGTTTGGAGCTCCCAGGCTCCCGATGTTAAAGTCGGCGCCGCCTCTCCGCATTGCCGCCTCTCCGCACCGCCGCCTCTCCGCTCCGCAGCCCCGCAGCCCGGAGATGTTGCTCTCGGCGGTCCAGCTCACCAGAGCTCCAGCGTGTCGCTCCAGCGCGGCGACCCAGGCAAGGCATCGCCCGCTCCGCTCCGCGATAGCGCTCCAGCGCTGTGCCGCCACCGAGGCCGAGGTGCTGGGCGGTCCCCGCCAGGAAACGGCGCTCCAAGCCCGCTGGTAGGCCACGAGGACGGGTCGATAGGCAGCCCGGAGAAAAAGCTGCCACACCGACCAGCTAGGGACCTAGAAATAAAGTCCATAACCCCTACAAACAAAAAAACAGGACTCACTAAAAACTATTAAAAAAACAAATTAAAACGGACGGCTGCTGGCTAGCAGCCGTTCACCAAGATGGCTCCTCCATGCACCTACCCCCGCAGCTGGTGACGGTATCAGTTGCATCGGTTTGTAGGACCGGCAATCAGCAACATTTCCCTTGAGCTATGACGTATGTTCGTCATCCAACATTGTAATTCAACAATGGTCTCAGCTGGCATCGCATTGGTCTGCCGTACTGACCATCGTGGGATCTGAGTGCTCGTTGTATATTTTGATAATGCAAAAGCCCGTAGCGTACTGCTGGAAATGCAGCCACTTTACCAATTACACTCGCTGTTTGCCTGATAGATGGCTTATGTTTGACAATAAGGTCGTTGCAGGCTTTGCTTAAATCTAATTGTTTGCCCCTAGGCAAAGTCACTGACATGTGAACTGAGTTAATTGTGAATGCCAGGTAATCAATGACCTTGTTGGTGTCAATTTGGACTTAACTGAATGGATGAGGAACCCAAGTTTTTCAAACATGAGTTTTGTAGCTATGACAGATGATTCTGTCAATTCTTTGGTGACCCCGAAAATAAAAATGTCATCCAAATACGCCATGACTATGTGATTCTGAGATCGTAGCAGACCCAGAATAGGTGTCAGCAGTTTGGTGAATAGTCTGGGAGCTGAAGTCAGACCATTCGGCAGCGCTTTGTATTGCCATCATTGACCCATCCACTTAAACTTCAAATATCTCCTGTGTTCCATGTGAAAAGGTACCGAGTAGTATGCATCTTTTAGGTCGATGCATGCCATATAACCATCTTTGGAAATCAGCTGGATGGTTGTGCCAAAGTTGTCCATTTTGAAATGTTTATACTGCACATTCGTATTGAGGTCTGTTAGGTCTAGGATGATACGACACCTTCCATCCTTTTTCTCCTTGGAGAATATCTATATTACTAAATCTATGATCATGACCACTTTTGGCCGACTGTGCTGCGATTTCTGAGAAAACGCCGCCACCTACGGCCGTCATTTTTGGCCACCTCGCTCAGAGACCCTCTCCTCCGTATGGGTGCGGAGGATGTTTCCCGTAGATGAAAAATGAGAGAGATATTAATGTTTTTACAAAATTCCCCATTCTCTCTGCTGCCCCCGCTGGCGGCAGGGGGAGGGACTATAAAACCCGGAAGTGTCGTGCCTCACTCAGTCTCGGCCGGACCCAGGAGGCGAAAGGGTCACGGCTCTCTGAGCTGCGGATCTACTCCACGGTGAGGCCCCTCGATTTGGTTTTCAGCCAAATGATGTGTATTCTGCCGGCTTGCTTGCAACCTGTTTTGTCCCACAATTGCTTAGGCGTTTTTAAACTTTTTTTCTGCCAATTGATATGTATCTGTCGGCTTGCTTGCAACGTGTTTTGTACCGTAATTGCTTGGCGTTTTTAAACTTTTTCAGCCAATTGATATGTATTCTATCGGCTTGCTTGCAACCTGTTTTGTCCCACAATTGCTTGGCGTTTTGAAACTCTTTCAGCCAATTGATATGTATTCTGTCGACTTGCTTGCAACGTGTTTTGTCCCGCAATTGCTTGGCGTTTTTAAGCTTATTTCAGCCAATTGATATGTATTCTGTCGGCTTGCTTGCAGCATGTTTTGTCCCGCAATTGCTTGGCGTTTTAAAACTTTTTCCAGCCAATTGATATGTATTCTGTCGGCTTGCTTGCAACCTGTTTTGTCCCGCAATTGCTTGGCTTTCGGCAACCGTTTTCAGATGGATAAAGCATGAATAAACGTTTTATTAGATCAGCACTGTGTTTAAGTTTAAAATTGGCGCTCCTTCTGTGATTTTGGCTGGGTTGCAAGATGGCGTCGGTGAAGTCATTTCCGGTTAGCGGCAAGATGGTACCCCACTAGTCACTGCCTGCCATTCTGAAAGAGAGAGAGAGATGGGGGAGAGAGATGGAGGGGGAGAGACAGAGAGAGCGAAATGCAACCATGTGCGTCACGCGTTCAGAATGTTCTGGAAATGAAGCGTGCGCGTCTCATGAACGAAAGCTGTCGGCTGCTCCATGGAATTCAGGGGCGGAGCCTGCGGCGTCACACACACACACACACAACCCCCCCCCCCGCGCGCACACACACACACACACACACACACACACACAACCCCCCCCCCCCCCCCCGCGCACACACACACACACACACAACCCCCCCCCCCCACCCCCACGCGCGCACACACACACACACACACACACACACACACACACACACACACAGCGGGTCCGATCTAAGCTGTCAATGAAGACAGCGTCTTTTTTTAAACTGTCTTTGAAATTTAATGTTAATGTTAAGAATTAGTGATGTTAAGTGAGAAATAATTAAATTAAATTTAATGAAAAACAATGGAATCGACAATAATTAGTGGAGTTAAATGAGAAACAAATGAATTCAATGCAATGAAGAAATAAATAAACAATGCTTTAATCCACGGGGGGGGGGGGGGGGGGGGGGGGGGGGCAGGGCCACGAGTGATCTGGGCCAAGAGCAAAGGCATTGTGAGGTCAACAGCTGGGCAACCGTTATATTTTTTTTAAATATCAGTTTGGTGATATTTTATTTTAGTAAATATCTCTGGATATAATTGACCACATTTATAGAGGATTGGATTTTAGAAATCATAAGGAAATTTTCTACCAGAAGATGTAAAAAATGCACTGTTATTATAACATCAGCAGCTGGGCAGCGGTCAGATTTGAAAACAACGGTCAGATCGGTCAATAATTTTAATTTAAAAATCGGGAAAATAATGTACCAAAAGTGCAGAGGTGTGGATTTCTAAAATCACAAGAAAAATCTCTACTTGAATATGTAAAAAAATCCCCATTTCGGCATCTGGTTTTCGAGGAGATACGTTTCACAGGCAAAATCACACACACACACACACACACACACACACAGTTTTAAAAGTATACTCGACCAAGTGCAGACCCGTTGGGTCTGTTCCCCCAACGCGTGTTTGCGTGGGGGGGGGGGGGGGCGCATGCGATGTCACACATGCTAACTACCCCCACACACACACTGACTACCCCCCTTGATATATTAATATTATTAATTTGCTCATTTTACCCCATACCCACCCTATCCACTGACCCATAGCCCACAACTCGCAGGCACGTCTAAAGGGGGGTCGGGAAGAGTGTGAGGGCTGCGCCAGCAGTGAGGAGACAACCTCTTCAGCACGTGGACGCCGCTGACCCCGCGATCTGCTTCTTGTTCTTCTTCTTCTTTGGAGTTTTACGGCAGCCGGCATCCACAATGTTGCATTGCTGCCACCTTCTGGCTTCACTCCACAGTCCTCATGTCTTTACATTATATCCTTTTTATAAGGCCAGAGGCCCTCAAGAAATTAAACAACACCTTTACTCCTTTTCCTTCCCCTCCATACTCTAGAATGTTCTTTTCTGATATATCTGTCATTCCAATTTTCTTCATTTCACTGATCAAAACTCTTCTTTCTGTTTCATATCTTTTACATGCAACTAGAGCATGCTGAACTGTTTCCGGCTGATGGCATTCCTCACATATCCCAGTAGGGTGTTTTCCCAACATTTTTAATGTGCTGTTCAGGTGAGTGTGTCCTATCCTTAATCTTGCTAATACTACCTGTTCTCTCCTGTTCCCCCTCTTCTTGCTGTAATGCCCACTCTGTTTTGTAGCGAATAGAGGTGTCTCCCCTTTGTCTCCTGTTCCCAGTATTGTTGCCATTCCTGATTTATTTTCTTCCACACAATGTGTCTTCCTTCAGATTTGGATAATTGTAGGTTTACCTCTATGTTCTCTTTTTTAACGGCCTCTTTTGCTAATTTATCCACTTTTTCATTTCCTAGCACACCAATGTGTGCTGGGACCCACAACAAAGTCACGTCACTGCCCTTCCTTGTTACTTGGCTTAATAGTAGTAGAATTTCATACACTAGGTCAGGCCGCCTATGGGATGCACCAGACCCAATACTCTGGATTGCAGACAATGAGTCGCTACATATTAATACTTTGCATGGTTGCACCTGTTCTATCCACCGAACTGCCATCAAAATAGCGTACAGTTCCACTGTATATACTGCCAAATAGTTATTTGTTCTTTTGCAAATCTCAACATTCATCCCTTGCACTACCACAGCTGCCCCTGTTGTTTCAGCTACTGGGTCCTTTGATCCATCTGTGAAAATTAAGAGGTGTTCCCTGTATCTATTATATATATGGTTATGGTATTCTGTTTTTAGGTCCACATTTTCCCCCCTCCTTTTTGCCTCCCATATCTCCAGATCAAATTTGGGATGTTCAGTAACCATATTGGGACAGATGGCCACAATACTGCAGGGCAGAACTCTTTGTCCTCTACTTTCATGTCCCTTGCCACATCTCCTCCAACCCAGCCGAAGCTTCCAGGATGAGCCACCCCTCTCTCCCAGCACTCCTGTACTGCCTGTTTTGTTGGGTGGTTCTCTCCATGACCCTTAAGGCTTAGCCAGTAATTAGCCATTAGTTGTCTGCGGCGCAGTCTCAACGGCATCTCCCCAGTTTCCACCTGTAGTGCACATACAGGTGACGTCCGCACACCTCCTATACAGATTCTTAGAGCTACCGCATGGACTTTGTCCAACTCGGACAACACTGACTTAGATGCTGATCCATAAGCTATACTGCCATACTCTAGTCTGGATCTGATCAGTGATACATAGATATGTTTAAGAGATAATATATCTGCTCCCCACTCTAAACCTGCTAAGCATCTCATTACATTGATGGCTTTTTTGCATTTTCCAATTATTTTTGTAATGTGGACCCTCCATGTTAATCTGGAGTCAAAATGGACTCCCAGGAAACGGAAATCTTTTACTCTTTCCAAATTGTTGCCGTATAGTTTTAACTGGACATCCTCTTTAATTTTCTTCCTTGTGAAAACCATTGTCTTTGTCTTCTCTATAGAGAATTTAATACACCATTTCACTCCCCACTCTTCCACCTGGGCTATCCCTTGCTGCATTTTTTCCACGATAAAATCTATATTCTTCCCCTTTCTCCATAGGCTGCCATCATCTGCAAAGTGCGATCGCCCCATCTCTGGTTGAATGTTTGCAAATATATAATTGATCATGATTGAGAATAGGATCGGGCTTATCGCACTTCCCTGGGGAGTTCCATTCTCGACTACACATTTACTAGAGATGTCTGACCCTATTTTAACTTGGATACTTCTACCGTTAAGATAATCCATTATCCAGTTAAAAATATTTCCTCCTACTCCCATTAAATGCAGCTTTATTAGAAGACCTTCTCTCCACAACATATCATAAGCCTTCTCTACATCAAAAAATACGGTAACTACAGATTCTTTTTTAACTTGTGCTTTCCTTATATCATCTTCCAAGCACAGAACTGGATCATTAGTACCTCTCCCTTTTCTAAAGCCACTCTGATAATTAGCCACTATACCGTTTTCTTCCATTAGATGCATTAATCTTTCATTTACCATTCTTTCCATCAGTTTACACATGTGTGCTGTTAAAGCTATAGGTCTATAATTTACTGGATTACTTGCATCTTTCCCTGGTTTCCTAATAGGCACAATGATTGCCTTCCTTCCACCTCTCCAGTATTCGCACTTCTTCCCACACCTTGTTATATAGTGCAAGTATCTTTTGGAGTCCCTCCTCACTTAGATGCTTTATCATTATGTAACAAATATCATCCTTCCCTGGGGCTGAGTTCTTACACTTGGCCAGAGCTCTCTTTAGCTCCCCCAAATTAAATGGAATATTGTACTTGTCCTCTGTGATACCTTTCCTTTGTAAGGCCTCAACATTTTCCTCTCTTGTTCTTTCCCTACCTCTTCTTCCTTCATCTGACAAGTTGTGGGAGCTGTGAACCCTACTAAAAGTGTTAACCATTAGTTCTGCTTTGTCTTTATTTGAGACTACAGTTTGATCTCCATTTGTTAAGATAGGATAACTCCACTCCCTTTTATCACCTTCCATTTTTTTAATCATCCCCCATATCTCCCCTACCTGTGTTGTGTTTCCAATTGAATCACAATACTTCCTCCAATATGCTCTTTTTGTTTGTCTTATAGTCCTCCTTACAATTGCCTGAGCCTGTTTGTAATTAATCATGTGTTGGTAGTTATGAGTTCTTTTTAATAATCTGAATGCTCTGTTTCTATTCACCACCGCCTCTTTACATTTATTGTCCCACCATGGCACAGCTTTCCTTTTTGATCTTCCTTTACTTTTAGGTATGGAAACTAATGCTGCTCTTTTGATACCTTCTGACAATTTATTCTCAAAGTTTTCTATATCTGTCTCTTCTTGTATCGGTTTTACATATCTATCACTTTCCTCCTTAAATTTCTCCCAATTAGCCTTTCCAAACACCCATCGTCCACTTCTGTTTTCTTTACTCATAGTTAAAGTAATATTTATTTTGCATAGCACAGGATGATGATCATTTCCTATGGTACCCTTTTCATATACTGCCCAGTTACATTTAGCAGCAATCCTATTAGAAACAAGTGTAAGGTCCAACACAGACTCCTTCCCTGTCCTAACATCTACCCTGGTCTTCTTTCCACCATTTAGACATACTAGATTACCATCATTTAATAAATCCTCAATTACCTGTCCATTATTATCTGACTTTCCACTGCCCCATAATGTATTATGTGCGTTAAAGTCCCCACACCAAATAACATTAGATTTGCTCTGGCCTTCTACTTCCTGTAACTTATTGACCTCTAATCGCTTACATGGATTATAGTGATTTATTACCACTGTTTTCCTCCTCTCAGACCACACTTCTATTACCACATATTCCTGTTCCTGCCCAATTCCTAATACCTTGTATGGTATCCCTTTTTTAATGAAAGTGGCACAACCCCCTCCTCCCCCATTTCCCCTATCACATCTCACTGCAACATAATCATATAGAACAAAATCTAAACTTGGTTTCAACCAGGTTTCCTGGATACATACGACATCTGGTTTTTCCTTCCTACTGTCTATGAATTGCTTAAAGTCTTGCCCATTGGCTAACAAGCTTCTTGCATTCCATTGTAGGATTAACATTAATATTATTAACCCACACATGTTGACTCTTGGCTCCCCTGGATACTGAGACCATCATGTATTTCCTCCCACTTCAATCCTGCCATGCCCAAGTGGTGGACTGAAGCCTTTACAATGATTTGGATCCTTTCTGTTTTGGATTTTACTTCTGCTGTCACATTTATTACTCCTGCTATAAATATAACCAGGTTTTTCTTTTCTTTCCATATACTCTTTTCTTTTTCTTTTATTGTTTCCATTATGCCCATATCTTGCTCCCTCCTGATCCTTCTTTCATTAATCTGTTTTGTAGGGTCAGCCCTTTTTGCTGCCTCTGCATAGGAGACCTTTTCCTTCACTCTTATGTTTTGTACTTCAGCTTCACGTTTCACCACCTCACAGCCCCAGTAAGCCACACTATGCTCTCCTCCACAATTACAGCACTTTGGTTTGACCCCCTCTCCACACTGACCATATTCATGGTCCCCACTACACCTTGCGCATTTCCTCGCCCCCTTGCACATTTTAGCTATATGCCCAAATTTCTGACATTTGAAGCACCTCATTGGTTTGGGTATGTACTCTCTTACACTATATCGCATGAATCCAAAATGGACCACTTTTGGAAGGGATTCTGTCTTGAATTCAAGCAGGACTGACTCAGTTTCCTCTTTCTTTGCTCCTTTGGTCATTCTTTTGGCATTCATAATTAATTCACATCTCTTTCTGAGTTCCTGAACCAGTTCACTCATATTGACTTTGAGAGGGATTCCATAGATAACCCCTTTACACCCTGCCCTCCTCCGTTCTCCCACTCTCACTACTTTGATTATTTTGATTTTGTCAATCTTGTTCATTTTAATTGCCTTTTCAACTTGAGCCTCACTGTTGCACCCTATTAGCATGTTTCCATCTTCCAGCACTCTTGCATACTTTAGTTCCCCAACCTGGGGTCTGATTATTTTTGTCAGCTTCATTGGCTCTATCTTCTTTACTCCTCCTTCTCCTTCAAACCTCACCACTACATTTAACGACATTTCCTTTTCTGGTTCCTTTTCTGGTTCCTTGTCTTCACTCTCCGATCCACCAATATTGCTTTTCCTTCTTTTACGGCTGCTCTTCCTGGGGCTACCCCGTGTTCCCACGGTTTCCCACTCCTTCTCAACATTTCCTTCATTATCCTCTCCTCCACTGGCCTCCATACCACTAGACCCACTCTCGCCTGTCATTTTGTAACAGCAGGGAATATTGCCAGAGCACCGTTTACCAGACCTATACAGGCTGTCGGCCGATACCCCAATACAATATCTCCCTACTATTACTACTCAGTGTCTCCTCTCTCTCTCTCCCAACCTCCGCACCGGCGCGGTCCCTCCCTGCAGCTGCACTCAATCGACAGCCAAACTCGGGTCTCCCCCGGCACCAGCCGTCACTTCTGCCGACCCCGCGATCTGCAGAACAAAGATCCTAAAGCGGAGCTGAGCTGAAGGATCTTTTGCTGCAGAACGTTCTCGATCTTTCAGCTGCTGGGCAACCTTAATATATTTTTTTTAAATGTCAGTTTAGTGATGATTTTCAGCAAATATCTCAGGAAATAATGGACCAAATTTATAGAGGATTGGATTTTTGAAATCATATGGAAAATTTCTACCAGAAGATGTAAAAAAATCACTAACAGTGTCAGCAGCTGGGCAGCGGTCAGATTTAAAAAAAGGTCAGATTGGTTAACAATTTTAATTAAAAAGTCGGGAAAACGTCGGGTGGGGGAGGGGTTGGGGCGCGGGCACCGGCTGAGCTGAGCCAGGATTCAGGGGACTGGAGTTTCAGGGCGGCGCCGCGTCGCTGCCGCCGCCCCACCACCCACCACCATACGCTGTCAATCACCGGGCAGCTTCGTCATCGCTCTCCTCCTCCTGCTACGTCACCGCCCGGTGGCGCGCCATTCTGCGGACCTTTGTTTCACATTTGCAGCATCTGCGGGTCTTTAGTTCACATTTGCACCATCTGCGGGTCTTTAGTTCACATTTGCACCATCTGCGGGTCTTTAGTTCACATTTGCAGCATCTGCGGGTCTTTAGTTCACATTTGCAGCATCTGTGGGTCTTTAGTTTACATTTGCAGCATCTGCGGGTCTTTATTTCACATTTGCAGCATCTGCGGGTCTTTAATCCACATTTGCAGCATCTGCGGGTCTTTATTTCACATTTGCAGCATCTGCGGGTCTTTAATCCACATTTGCACCATCTGCGGGTCTTTATTTCACATTTGCAGCATCTGCGGGTCTTTAATTCACATTTGCAGCATCTGCGGGTTTGTTTAATTTCTTCCCTGTGACGGGCTCGGCCCCGCCCCCGCCGTGATGACGCAGTGCGCGGTCTGACACGTCACCGGATGGGCGGCGGCTCGTCGAGTATCTGTGGACCGACCTGTTGCAGCGGCGGATGAGGGGATTCCCGGGCCGCTGTCGGGAGACTCAGGGCCCCGTTGCCCGGGCGGGCGGGGAGACTCAGGGCCGGGGGGCGAGGACAGCAGATTGACATCCATCCATCCATCGGTGAGTATTTTGTCCGCCGTTCCCCAGTGCACGGCTCTAATCTTGGGGAGAGACTTGGGTTAAATCCCCCCATTGAATGTGATTTGCTCTTGTCTGTGAGAACATTGAAGTTAATGTTGTGACTAAATGTGTCCCAGTGATAGTTTGAAGCAGAAAAATCATGTTGAGCAACAGCTGCTGCTGCTGTGTTTTGTCATTGGTTGTGTTGGTGGAGATTCATGCTGCACATGCATCACACACACTTGTATAAAGTTGCAACCAACACTTGATGTGTTGAATGAGCTGAGCAGTCTGCTGGAGTCAAAGCAAATGTCCCAGTTTGTTTTGCACTTACTAAATGGCTCAATGTTCAAGAAATTATTTCATAATGAAACCGTCAGCTTGTTATTTCTGGTTTCAGATATTTTTGCTGATAAAACTTCTTCATTTGCCAGGGTAAAGGCCTTTCTGAGCCTTCTGTACGGAGAGTTGCACTTTTTTTTTTATCGCTATCCAGTCAAGTCATGAGAGTTTATAGTCTGAAGAAGGGTTTCGGCCTGAAACGTTGCCTATTTCCTTCGCTCCATAGATGCTGCTGCACCCGTTGAGTTTCTCCAGCACTTTTGTCTACCTTGGATTTTCCAGCATCTGCAGTTCCTTCTTAGAGTTTATTGTCATGTGTCCCAGATAGGACAATGAAATTCTTGCTTGCTGCTGCACAACAGAATATTGTCGGCATAAATACAGATCAGATCAGTGTGTCCATATACCATAGAATATATATATATATAGATATATATACACACACACGTAAATAAACAGATACAATGCAATAGGCTGCGTTTTGTCATTGGATGGTTTGTGGAGATTCATGTTGCACAATGACACAGATCTATACATTTGTAAAGTAAATGTTGGTGTTTGTTCCAGTTACAAAATGGCCGAACATTCACGGTAATTATTTATAATTAAATTGGGGCGTCAGATGTTGAACCTGTTATTCCCGTTTTCATTTATTTTTGGCCAGCAACTTCCTCTTGCCATAGTAAAGGAGTGTTGCTCGTTTTTGTCGCCCTCTGGTCACAGCGGAGAGAGTGATCCCAGGAGACGGTACAGCAGAATGGTGGCAAGAGGAAAATATACTTTGTGGATTTGTAGCATGGAAGGCATTTTGTACATATTTGAATAATGAATCGAGAACTAACGAGTTGGGACTGTCTGTCGGGTATATGAGTGGAAGTATGGCATTTGCACAAATCTATTGACCAGGATTACGTGACTTTTGCAACTTTTTTTGGGCATGGAAATTTAAAGAAACATTGCTATTCCAGAAGATCTGAGGAATAAGCTGCCATGCTGGAAACACTCAGCAGTTTGAGAAGCATTTGATTACAGTCCCAGTTCTGATAATGGATCATCCAACATTACACTTTACACTGTTTTCAGTATTTACTATTTTAATCAATGAAGTAAATGCACTTTGTCTTTGTTACACTGTAGGAAAAATGGTAGTGATTTGTGCTTGTCCCGATCCCATAGAACGGTAAGGTAAACAAATGTGTTTGATTTAGATGCTAGAGGTTGTTTAAAGGTGGAGAGAGATCACCTGTCCACAGCTGGGATAGTTCAGGACCAGAAGTAGTACCATTTAATGCAGAATTGTATCTTTCAGCTATGATAATAGAGAAAGTCTGCAAGATGAGACGGATGATTCTCCTGTGAAGTGGGACTGGTGGTGGTACTGCAGACATCACCTGACATCATGGAGAGCCTGCAGAGTCCAAGCCTGGGATATAATCCTGCTATTGTGGAATGGGAACTCCAGGAATGTGGTGGAATGTGCCATGGGGACAGTGGGGACTACAGTTTCCAGTAGAATTGAGATATTTGCAGTTGGCCCATGAAATGGTTTATTTCCCCTTCCAGCTAGTAAGTATGATAGCGGTGTGGAAGTTTTCGTCCTGAGTGGCAGGGTTGTGTTTGGAAGAGGGCCAGCAGAGTGTGGCGGTAATTCCCCATCCGAGGGTGTTTCTTCCCTTTCTCTGTGAGTTGACGCCTCCATTCAGATGAGGCGTGGATGTTGTGCATTGACGTTGTTTGGTCTGGAATAATGATACGGTGATCAGGGGATTTGAAAGCTTTGAGGATCTGGCACAGATGATGAATTGGGTCTTTGGGTAGATCATCTAAAATGCATTTGGAATGCAGGGCAGACACGAGGTGCCAGGTGGTCTACTCCTGCGCTTGTTATTTGGTTCTTGAGTTACATAGGTATACCATAGCTTTTTGTTTTCAATGGGGTGTTTTTCTCATCTCATCTATATTGCTGGTGTTTGATGCTTCTGTTCCAGGAAATATTCTACATGGAGATCTTGTAATTTTGGGCACATCATTCATGATTTTAAAATAGCCAGACAAATCTTCCTTTATATTTACAACGTTTGTCATTTTTGAAGTATGTTGGAGTGGGGCATTCTGAAACCTTGGGGAGATGCTGTATGAAATAGGTTTTGTAAGCAGCTGACTATAGAGGTAACAGATTGTAATAGAGGGGTTGCACGTAAGGTCACTGGGTCATAGGGCTTGACGCACGGAGCCGCTCAATCCATCTGGAGAACATTGCAGCTTCCGGTATATGTTATTAATGCAAGAACGAATACTTTCTTACCTGTTAAAAACTTTTGCGCTGTAAAAAATTGTGGAAGTTGGGGTAGGCGTGGGAGATACGTACCCAACTTCGGAATTCCAAACGTGAAGCGAAATGAAGGTAAAGAGAAGCGAGAGCTGAAGGGACAACAACAGCTAAAGTGCTTGGCGGACATTGGTCGTGCAGATATCGGAATTGAAAATATTGGGTATTATCGCGTTTGCTCACTGCATTTCATCAACAGTAAGGCATTATTTGTGTTTTTTCTTGATTCCTTTGGTATGTAAAAAGTCTCAGAAGTGATAAATCTGGCTGTACATTTTGCTTCAGAGGCGTTTTCTTTTTGTATGTAAATGCCCACTTGAGAACCATGGGCGATTTAAATATTATACAGCCAAATTTATCACTTCTGAATTTCTTATTCTTATTTCCTGGAACGATAGTTTGCCATTTGCGCTGTCTCCAACGTATATTTGTTCCATTATTTTGGGGGTTTGAATTATTGATAAGACAAGATTGTGTTGAAGGGACTGAATCAGTCTGAAGAAGGGACTTGACCCCAAAACGTCACCCATTATTAAAATACCTTTCCCCCCAGAGATGCTGCTTGGCCCGCTGAGTTACTCCAGCATTTTATGTCTACCTGCGATTTAAACCAACATCTGCAGTTCTTTCCTACACGGTTGACAGCATGTGATGTCATCAGCTGAAGGTGTTGTCCTGCTCCTTTGAATTGTTGTCTAATACCAGTTTTTAATCTGTATATTACAGAGCAACGGGACGAATGAACGGCAGTCACCATCATGGCTGATGAAGCGGACCAGGGAGGAGATCCAGTGGCCTCGACAACGAAGACAGACGATTGTGTGTTGCAGAATTACGTCAGATATAAATGTCCCAACAATGTGACTGGATCAGATTGCTTTACCTGCAGCACGCACGGGGAGAGGGAATAGGGGATCACCTGAAGGCCGATAGACCTGAGCCGGAGGGAGTACAAGAATGATAGGGCAGGACTGTCTGCAATAGGGTCATTTGATGGGTATAAAGACTGCCTGGCAGCAGCTACTAGAGGGGAACGAACATGTGATGATTGGAGGTTTTTAAAAGTGAGAGAACTGCTCCGACTCAGCGTGGCCGTTAGCAGAAGAAGCAAGGAGGTTAAGTGGTGAACAACAGATGTTGAGGATCTGATTAGGGAAAATAAGTGAATGCTTGTCAGGGATGGGATGCTACTCCCAGTGAGTCATTTGAGGTTAAATGGGGAAATAAGAGAGAACCAAAGAATTAGGAAGGTCAAAAGAGGCCTGAACCCGAACGGGTTGATTGTGGTTGGGGAGAGAATGCGGGGAAAGTGGTGGGAGACCGGCACGGGAAAGTTGGATATGGATCAGGTGGTGAGGGAGGAGGGAGTGTGGATTGGCAGATGGTTAGAGATGAAACCAGGACTAAAATGAGACTAAAGAGAAAATGAGGCAAAGGTCTTGTAATGCGAGAAGATGTTTGAATGACATGAAATGATAAAGCCAGTGGAGAGATTTGGGTGGAATGGTTGGGGAAATTTACGGATGGGGAATAGGTTATGTATTGGGATAAGGAAAGAAGGAAAGGGACTAGGAAGTATTGAAAGAGGTTGGAAAATTCTATCTAAACTAGTACACTGCAGTACAAGAACTGATCTGCCGTCTAGTTCTTGGTTCCATTCCCCTTTAAAAAAAGACTTTGGGCACAGAGGAAGGAGGATATATGGAATGTGTTGCCAATAACATGGTTTTAGTGACATTTGGGCAGGTACATGGGCAAGAAAGGTTTGGAATGATAATGGCCAACAGGGCTGGCTCAGATAGGGCAGGTTGGTCGACACGTCTGCGTCTGGCCGAAGCATCTCTCTGTGCGGTGTGACTTTGTCATTCTGCCACATAGCGAGAGAGAAATAATCTGAAAACGTCTACATTAGAATGAAAGATGAAAATAAACCATTAAATACAATTGCATTATATCATTACGATTCCAGGATGCAAGAGACGTGTTTGAAGTAACAAGGCCGAATGGAAAATAATACGTGGCCATTTTGTACGTATATCAACAAGGTAGATAGAGCACAGTAATCTACAGCACAGGAAAGGTATTGCGGTCCACAATGTCCATGCGGACCGATGCCAAATGAAACTCGTCTCCCCTGCCTTCACATAATCCATATTTCTCCATTCCGTGCATATCAAATAAGCTTAAATGCCACTATGGTATATGCCTCAACCACCACACCTGGCAGCGTGTTCCAGGCACCCATCATCCTCTACGTATAAAATAACTTCACCTGCACTTCCCCTTTGAATTCCACCCTTCAGCTTACAGCTGCGCACCCCAGTATTGCCACAGACCCCCAGCCAGAAGAACAACCCTTTGTCTTCTCAGTAAACCAGTTCTGAATGTATAGGATCACGTTGCTGTGAATCTTGTGCATTCTTATTATGATGTTATCAGACTGCTGAAAGATCCTTGCATTGGTGAGTGGCGGCCTGTGTGGGGACAGTCCTTATTTTTACAAACTATTTAATTGCGGATGTTGGATGTTTTCTCCGAAACTGTATCGCTACATGGTGAGAAAACTATATTCAGCACTCTCTTTGCTCTACCTGCTGCACTTGTGCTTGGCTTGGTTGCATTTATGTATAGTATTATCGGATTAGATTGGGTAGCATGCAAACAAAATATTTTCACTGTTTCTCAGTACATGTGACAATAATAAGTTTCAGCACAGTAGAGCAGCTGGTAGAACCGCTGCCTCACGGTGCCATAGACTGGTTTGATTCTAACCACGGCTACTATTTGTGTGGATTTTGCATGTTTTTCCTATGACGGTGTGTTTCCTCCCATGGTCTGACAGCAACACTCTGATCGGAGCATCTCATCTCCGTCATGTGGTCTGCCTTTTAGCAGAGTGGGGGTGGTGAAAGCTATCTGTGGTGGAAAACAGACAATCCTTGATAATTCCGTTATTTTGATTCATCACAGCTCCTCCAATGTCTTCGATGACGGAGCTCCTGGAAAGGTGTGATGATTCGCAGCTGCAGGAATTGACAAATCATTACCGCAAGAGGCTGGAAAAGGCGATTCAAGATGCGGTGGAGAATGTCTATAATTACAGCTCAGTACGGCGCAGTCACAAAGAATATCCCGTACAGTGGTGGTGAGTTTCTCAAACACGCCATTATATTCAGGATGTGGTGCAATACACTGACACAACCCAAAGTGTTTCAATGATTCACATCGCCAGCAAAACACTCACAACACAATAGTTTAATGCACATTGTACATTGTTGGGATAATTAATAGGTGATCAACTTCTCTTTGCAGTCTTACATCCTTGTTTTTCCCCAGAGTCCTTTTTAACCTTCTCTGCCAAATCGGTACAATTAAAGGCCTTCTGTTATGTCCTGGTAAATCTTGTTAGCCTCAGCCTGGTTTACAAACTCCTATATTTATCGTTACTCCGGCCAGCTATGCTTTACAATGTAAACACTTTCTGAATCTATATTTGCCTTTCCCAGTGTAATTTACCTTCTACATGTTGACCTTTTTCCCCAACATGCTTCCTTAGTATGTAAACCCTTGGGTTTAGCATGCTACTAACTTACTCTTATCAATTTCAGAATTCTTACATCAACCACTGGGCCATTTTGTTTAAGATCTATTGTTAGCAAGATGATAGGCTCAATAATAATTTAAAACAATCTAATTCTTTGAGAAAGCGGTGAGTAATCAGACCATGGCAACATGCTTTAACGAAGGCAAATCACGTCTGACAAATGTATTTGAGTTGGTTGATGATTTAACCCGCAGAGTACACAGAGGGGAACAGAGGGAACTGCAGATGCAGCAATTTTAAGCAAGAAACAAAGTGGTGGATTAATTCAGCGGGCCTGGCAAACTCCGTGGAAGGAAACAGACAGACTACATTTCCGGCTTGGTCCTTTCTTCAGAGTAGGTTGTGGGAAAGCTGTGGCGTTCACTGGATCTTCGAATGGCATTTAATAATGAGCCCTGTAAAATGCAAGTGCCGGGATCTTAGTTTAGTTTGTTGTTGTCACGTGTAGAGTGAAAATCGTTTTATTACGTACTATCCAAACAACGAAAAGATTATTCATGATTACAATCCAGTCGTCCACAATGTAGTTGTTCAAGGATCAAGGGTACAACAATTATTGCAAAATTAAGACCCATAAATTCCAATTAAAGATAGTTCAAGGTCTCCAATGAGGTTGCTAGAAAGTCTGGATCGCACTCGAAATGGTGAGAGGACGGTACAGTTGTCTGTACTCCCCAAATTCCACCAACATGTCTCCTTCCCCACTAGAGTAGACAAGACACTGGACAAAGTCTACACCAACATGGCTGAAGCTTACAAAGCCATCCCCCTCCCCCACCTTGGTCAGTCTGATCACGTCTCATTGTTCCTGCTCCCTAAGTACTCCCCACTCATCAGACGGGTTAAACCAACTGTGAGGACAGTTAAAGTCTGGTCAGAGGAAGCGGACTTCACACTTCAGCAGTGTTTTGGAAACACTGACTGGAAGGCGTTTGCAGCCCAGGCCACCCTTGACTCCCACACGGACATTGATTCCTACACATCCTCTGTTCTGGACTTTATAAACTCCACCATCAATAGTGTCACCTCCCTCAAACAGGTGACCATATTCCCGAATCAGAAGCCATGGATGAACAGCGAGGTCAGGCTACTGCTGAAAGCACGGGACACCGCTTTCAGGTCAGGCGATGCTCGAGCCTACAGTTCAGCCAGGGCTAACCTGAAGAGGGGCATCAAGAAGGCCAAGCACTGCCATAAGCTCAGGATTGAGGAGCACTTCAACAACAACTCCGACCCCCCGACGCATGTGGCAAGGCATCCAGGCCATCACGGACTACAGACCCTCCAACACCACCCCCACATCCAGCGACGCCTCCTTCCTTGAGGAGCTTAACCACTTCTATGGCCGCTTCGACAGGGACAATCTAGAGACAGCCATCAAGGCTGTGCTACCTGCCGATCACCAACCCCTCACACTCACCCCCTACGACGTATTCGTGGCACTGAGTAGGACTAATGCACGTAAAGCTGCTGGCCCTGACGGCATCCCCGGGCGCGTGCTCAGGGCCTGTGCTGCGCAGCTGACAGACGTCTGGACTGACATCTTCAACCTGTCACTTGCCCAAGCAGTTGTCCCCACGTGCCTTAAATCCACCTCCATCGTGCCAGTGCCAAAACACTCCACTGCGGCAAGCCTCAACGACTTCCGCCCAGTTGCACTTACCCCCATCATCACCAAGTGCTTCGAGAGGCTGGTCCTGGCACACCTCAACGGCTGCCTACCCCCCACACTGGATCCCTATCAGTTTGCCTACCGCAAGAACAGGAGTACGGAGGATGCCATCTCAACGGCACTTCACTCCGCCCTCTCCCACCTCGACAACAGAGACACTTACGTAAGAATGCTGTTCATCGATTACAGCTCAGCATTCAACACCATTATACCATCAAAACTGATCACCAAACTCGGTAACCTGGGCATCGACCCCTCCCTCTGCAACTGGATACTGGACTTTCTAACCAACAGACCCCAGTCTGTTAGGTTAGACAAGCACACCTCTTCAACCCTCACCCTGAACACCGGCGTTCCACAGGGCTGTGTGCTGAGCCCCCTCCTCTACTCCCTCTTCACCTATGACTGCACACCTGTACATGGTACTAACACCATCATCAAGTATGCAGATGATACAACGGTGATTGGCCTCATCAGCAACAACGATGAGTCGGCCTACAGGGAGGAGGTCCAGCACTTAGCAGCATGGTGCGCTGACAACAACCTGGCCCTTAACTCCAAGAAGACCAAGGAGCTCATTGTAGACTTCAGGAAGTCCAGGGGCGGCACGCACACCCCCATCCACATTAACGGGACGGAGGTGGAACGTGTTTCTAGCTTCAGGTTCCTGGGAGTCAACATCTCCGATGACCTCTCTTGGACCCACAATACCTCAACTCTGATCAAGAAGGCTCACCAGCGTCTCTTCTTCCTGAGGAGACTGAAGAAGGTCCATCTGTCTCCTCAGATCCTGGTGAACTTCTACCGCTGCACCATCGAGAGCATCCTTACCAACTGCATCACAGTATGGTATGGCAACTGCTCTGTCTCCGACCGGAAGGCATTGCAGAGGGTGGTGAAAATTGCCCAACGCATCACCGGTTCCTCGCTCCCCTCCATTGAGTCTGTCCAAAGCAAGCGTTATCTGCGGAGGGCGCTCAGCATCGCCAAGGACTGCTCTCACCCCAACCATGGACTGTTTACCCTCCTACCATCCGGGAGGCGCTACAGGTCTCTCCGTTGCCGAACCAGCAGGTCCAGGAACAGCTTCTTCCCGGCGGCTGTCACTCTACTCAACAACGTACCTCGGTGACTGCCAATCACCCCCCCCACCCCCGGACACTTATTATCACTTATTATTATTTATTTAAATCATTTGCTATGTCGCTCTTCCAGGGAGATGCTAAATGCATTTCGTTGTCTCTGTACTGTACACTGACAATGACAATTAAAATTGAATCTGAATCTGATCATCTAATAGCTGGATAATAGTTTGAAACTGAAATGACAATGGAAATGAAATGAAGATGAGTTGTTTGGCCTGTCTGAAAGCACTCATTACGGCCCACACAGCACCTATTAGCCGAGAAACCAGTCCCTTTTGCCCAAAATGCCCGTATTAGCGCAGGAAGAGCATTTTGGCCCAAAAGGCTCTTGCCAGGCCTGGAAAAGTGCCTTTCAATGAGATTTCACACAGATAGTTTTTATTAAACAGTTCCTTCAACCCATCAGGTCTGTACTAGCCCAGGAGGAGTCCCTTCAGCCCATCGGTAAGTATTAACCCTCACCCTAGATTTTTCTCCTTCCCTTCATTGGCTCCCTGTGAGATCCAGGCCAGGGTAGACTTTCCTCCTTCATTGCTGTGATCTATAGAAAAAGATGAAAAATGTCTAAAATCGATTCTCCACCCTCTCCCCTCTCACAGTCGCTCACCTGTTTTGGGCAGAATTTCTGGCAGTTTCTGAGCTGCCAGCCACCAGGCCTGAGTGACTGAGCAGTGACCCCAGCATTGTAGCATACCAGGTTAATAGACAAAATGTTTCAGTCTCAGGAGGGCACCGATATACAACACCACAGGTCAGAATCTTAAGAAGGGCTCCACACCAAAATGTCATCTGTCCTTGTGCCTTGATAGCTGCTACCCGAACCGAAGTGTTTGAATTTAGTTTAGAGATACAGCGCGGAAACAGGCCCTTCAACCCACCGGGCCCACACCGACCTGCGATCCCTGCACATTCTACTCTCACTAGGGACAATTTTTACATTTACCAAGCTAATTAACCTACAAGACCTAATTATCCTACAACCCTGTACGTCTTTGGAGTGTTGGAGGAAACCGAAGATCTCAGAGTAAACCCACGCAGGTCACGGGGCGAACGTACAGACTCCGTACAGACAACCCATAATGTGATTGAACCCGGGTGTCCGTTGCTGCTTTGGCTGTAAAGCAGCAACTCTACCGCTGCGCCATCGTGTCCACCTTCCAGCGCTTTGTTTTATTTGATTAAAGAGAATGCATTTTCTCTTACAGTACATTGCGGCAGTGAGGTATGCGCATGTGTTAATCGATGAAAGACGCAAAATGCTGGAGCAACTTAGCGGGTCAGGCAGGATATCTCTGGAGGAATGAACTGGGTGATATTTCGGGTTGAGTTCCTTCTTCAGATTGAAAGTCGGGGGAGAGGGAAATCTCTGTTCCTGTGCCTTATCTCCAGAGATGCTGCCTGACCCGCTGAGATGCTCCAGCATGTTGTGTTTATCTTCGGCATGAACCAGCATCTGCAGCTTCCTACACTTTTAATTGATGAAGTCGGATGGTGCAGAACGTCCTGCTCTGCATTCATCACATGCCCGCATTGTGCTTCGGAGTGGCTTGAAAGGCAGAGGAATTTGATCCCATTGATACTCCAGGAGATTGTCGACAATCCCTAATTCCCAACTCCGGCATGGGACTGTAATGCTCTCAGTTACAAAGACCCAGCTGGCCACTGCATTCACTGCTCCATATATCCGGGAATCCATCCCTGAGCAATTCCTCGCTTTCTTATTTGACGTGACTCTGTCCCGCTCCTTCACAATATCTTGCTTATTAATCTTGTCGTTCAGTTGGAAATAATACAGGCTAGATTAACCAGGATGCCCAGGCCTACTTCTTGAGTTATATGGGGAGGTTAGGTATGCTGGGATATTTTTTTGTCGGTGTGCAAGAGAATGAGGGGTGACTTTACTGAGGTGTGCAAGACAAAGAGATGCTGGGATAAAGGGAACACAGTCTTGTTTTCCAGGATAAAGGATCCAGAAACTGGAGGGTGTAGGCTTGAGGGGAGATGGGAGACATTTAGGTGGAATCTGGGGACACCAGGTTTACCTAGAGAGCAGTCCATATCTGGAACACAATGCCAGAGGAAGCTGGAAAAGCGGATAACATTAGGGATTTGAAAGTACATTCAGACAGATGAGTGGGTAGGAGGGGCTAATGGGGCTGTAGACCAAATGCAGGCAAATGGCCCTAGCTTACAATTGCAACTTGGTTGGCATGGACAATGTGGGCTGAATGGCCTGTCTCCGTGTGTTATACTACTCTATCACTCTACCACTTAAGGCACTGTGACTCCAGTAAATCCATCGCCAAGGTTGGCCGAGGGTTCCGTTTCCGTGCAGTACAGCTATATAACTCATCGTCTCTACGCTCTTCACAGCGAGTCATCAAACGCTCCAAGAGAGGAAGCCGTGCGGCCGGTTCCACACTTCTCCTCAACCTGGTGACTGAGAAAGAGCCGCGGGTCCGTAATCTGATATGGAAATGTTTCGTAAAAATGCACCACCTGCTCCCCAAACTGGAGGAGTTGCTGAAAGCAATGGGGGAAAAAAGTACAGGACATTTTTCTATATAGAATTTGATCTTTTTGTCACAATGCACCTCAGACTCATTCCACGAACTGATTCCAACAGGTTCTGATCTGATCGAATCGTTCAACAATGACATGAAGGCTTCCTCGGAACTATCTGCTCATCTGAAAGGTATTCAATTGCATGTTTTGTTTAGTTCAGGGATAGGGCATGGAAACATGACATTCTGCCCAGTGCGTACACGTCATCCATCGTTCACCTTTTCACGCTAGTCCTATTGTATCCCATGTTTATATCAACTTGCAGTCTAGGGACAATTTGCAGAGTTCCAATTAACCCACGTCTGTGCGGTGTGAGTGGAAAGTGAAGGACTCTTGGGGGGGGGGGGGGGGGGGGTTACGGGGAGAAGCTGCAAACTCCACATAAACAGCACCCGAGGTCAGGATCAAACCTGGGTCTCTGGCACTGTGAGGCGACTGGTCCTCCAGGTCTCCCAGCTTTCTCCAACCAGCCCCACTTTAAACAGCCTGAAGAGGTTTCCTGACATGACATATCTCATATCCTTGTTCTCCAGGGATGCTGCATGGCCTAATGAGTTACACCAGTACTATCCTATTTTTCTGTAAATCTGCAGTGTGAATTTGTGATTCTCAAACTGAATGTCCCGTGGGAGAATGCAGACCATATTATTTCTTCACCACTCTATCAACTTTGTCGGCACTTGGTCAGGGGTTATGAGTTTGCACTACAAGGATCAGTACATCAACACTGCTCAGCATTGTCAATAGACAACAGGTGCAGGAGTGGGCCCTTCGAGCCAACACCGCCATTCAATGTGATCATGGCTGATCATCCTCAATCAGTACCCCATTCCTGCCTTCTCCTCATATCCCCTGACTCCGCTATTTTTAAGAGCCCAATCTAGCTCTCTTGAAAGTATCCAGACAACCTGCCTCCACCGCCCTGAGCCACTCTGAGGCAGAGAATTCCACAGACTCACAACTCTGGGTGAAAAAGTGTTTAATCGTCTCTGTTCTAAATGGCTTGCCCCTTATTTTTAAACTGTGGCCCCAGGTTCTGGACTCTCCAACATTGGGAATATGTTTCTTGCTTCTTGCGTGTCCAAACCCTTAATAATCTTATATGTTTCAATAAGATCCCTTCTCATCCTAAATTCCAGAGTATACAAGCCCAGCCACTCCATTCTCTCAGCATATGACAGTCCCGTCATCCCGGGAATTAACCTTGTAAACCTACGATGCACTCCCTCAATAGCAAGAATGTCTTTCCTCAAATTTAAAGACCACAACTGCACACAATACTACAGGTGTGGGCTCACTAAGGCCCTGTACAACAATGGAAGGACCTCTTTGCTCCTATACTCAAATCTTCTTATTATGAAGGCCAACATGCTATTCACTTTCTTCACTGCCTGCTGTACCTGCATGCTTACTATTATTGATGAACAATGACCCCCAGGTCCCGTTGTACTTCCCCTTTTCCCAATTTGCACCATTTAGATAATAATCTGCCTTCCTGGTTTTGCCACCAAAGTGGATAACCTCACATTTATCCACATTAAACTTCATCTGCCATGCATCTGCCCACTTGCCCAACCTGTCCAAGTCATCCTGCATTCTCATAGCATCCTCCTCACAGTTCACACTGCCACCCAGCTTTGTGTCATCTTCAAATTTGCCAATGTTACTTGTAATTCCTTTATCTAAATCATTGATGTATATTGTAAATAGCTGCAGTCCCAGCACCGAGCCTTGCGGTACCCCACGAGTCGATGCCTGCCGTTCTGAAAGGGACCCGTTAATCCCTACGCTTTGTTTCATGTCTGCCAACCAATTTTCTATCCATGTCAGCAGCCTGATCTATTCCTCTCTTGATTGTATACACATTTATAAGATCACTCCTCGTCCTCCTGTGCTCAAGGAATAGAGTCTCAGCCTACTCAAACTCTCCCTATAGCTCAGACACTAAAGTCCAGGCAACATCCTCGTAACTCCTCTCTGTACCCTTTCCAGCTAGATAACATATTTCCTATAACATGTTCCGCAACTCCACCAATTTTGGTTGTGTCTGGAAATTTACGAAGCAGCCTATCTATATTTACAGCCAAGTCATTTTCATACATCATAAACAGCAAAGTTCCAAGCACAGTTCACTGCGGACTCCACCAATCACATACATCCAGCCCGAATAACTCCCTTCCAACGCATCTATCTGTCCTGCATCAGTAAAACAGTTCTGAATACAATTGAACAATTCACCGTGAATATAGTGAATCTTAATCTTCTATATCATCCGGCGATGATGGGGTTTATTAAATGCATGTCAAAAGTCCATGTAGAAAACATCCACTGTCCGTCTCTCAACGATCACCTACATTACCTCCTCAAAAACACAGTTTTTCATATGACATGACCTGGCGTGAAGAAAGATTCTAAGGGGAGTAGGAGGCAACTGTGGCTGACAAGAGAAGTTAGGGATAGAATAAAACTAAAAGAAAAGATGTATAACACAGCAAACAGTAGCCGGAAGCCAGAGGATTGGGAAACTTTCATAGGACAACAGAAGGAAACAAAACGGGCAATACGGGCTGAAAAGATGAAGTACGAAGGAAGCTGGCCAGGAATATAAAGAAGGACAGTAAAAGCTTCTTTAGATATGTTAAGGGAAAAAGAGTAGCAAAGTCAAATGTGGGTCCCTTGAAGGCAGACATGGGTGAAATTATTATGGGCAACAAGGAAATGGCACAAGAGTTGAATAGGTACTTCGGATCTGTCTTCACTAAGGAAGACGCAAACAATCTACCAGATGTACTGGAGGACAGAGGATCTAAGGGGGTAGAGGAACTGAAAGACATTTTCATTAGGTGAGAAATAGTATTGGGTAGGCTAATGGGACTGAAGAATGATAAATCCCCAGGGCCTGATGGTCTGCATCCCAGGGTCCTCAGGGAGATGGCTCTAGAAATAGTGGACGCATTGGTGATCATTTTCCAATGTTCAATAGATTCAGGATCAGTTCCTGTGGATTGGAGGATAGCTAATGTTATCGCACTTTTCAAGAAAGGAGCGAGAGAGAAAACAGGGAATTACAGACCAGTTAGCCTGACTTCGGTGGTGGGAAAGATGTTGGAGTCAATTAGTAAAGAGGTAATAATGGGGCATTTGGATAGCAGTAAAAGGATTAGTCCAAGTCAACATGGACTTATGAAAGGGAAATCATGCTTGACTAATCTTCTGGAATTTTTTGAAGATGTGAAAATGGATGAAGCGGTGCCAGTGAATGTAGTGTATATAGACTTTCAGAAAGCCTTTGATAAGGTCCCGCACGGGAGACTGGTGACTAAAATTAGAGCACACCGTATTTACAGCCAAGTAGGGTGTTGACATGGATAGAAAATCGGTTGGCAGACAGGAAGCAAAGAGCAGGAGTGAATGGGTCCTTTTCAGAATGGCAGGCAGTGGCGAGTGGAGTGCCGCAAGGCTCGGTGTTGTGGTCGCAAATGTTTACCATATATATTAATGATTTGGAAGAAGGAATTGGGAGCAACACTAGCAAATTTGTGGATGACACAAAGCTGGGTGGCAGTGTGAACAGGATGTTAGGAGGTTGCAGGGTGACCTGGACAGGTTGAGTGAGTGGGCAGGTGCGTGGCAGATGCAATATAATATAGATAAATGTGAGGTTATCCACTTTGGCGGCGAAAACAAGGGGGCAGATTATTATCTCAATGGGGTTAGGTTAGGTAAGGAGGATGTGCAGCGAGAGGGTGTCCTTGTACACCAGTCACTGAAAGTTGGCGTGCAGTTACAGCAGGCAGTGAAGAGAGCTAATGAAATGTTGGTCTTCATAACAAGAGGATTTCATTATAGGAGTAAAGAGGTTCTTCTGCAGTTGTACAGGGCCCTGGTGAGACCACACCCAGAGTATTGTGTACAGTTTTGGTCTCCTAATTTGAGGAAGGGCATCCTTGGAATTGAGGCAATGTAGCATAGGCTCACGAAATTGATCCCTGGGATGGCGGGACTGTCATATGAGGAAAGATTGAAAAGACTAAGCTTGTATTCACTGGAGTTTAGAAGGATGAGGGGGGGGGGGGGGATCTTATAGAAACATAAAAATTATAAAAGGACTGGTCAAGCTAAATGCAGGAAAAATGTTCCCAATGTTGGGCGAGTCCAGAACCAGGGGCCACAGTCTTAGAATAGAGGGGAGGCCATTTAAGACTGCGGTGAGAAAAAACTGTTTCACCCAGAGTTGTGAATTTGTGGAATTCCCTGCCACAGAGGGCAGTGGAGCCCAAGTCACTGGATGGATTTAAGAGCAAGTTTTGATAGAGCTAGACAGAGTTAGAGATCTTGGAGATTGTGGAATCAAGGGATATGGGGAGAAGGCAGGCACGGGTTATTGATTGGGGACGATCAGCCATGATTATAATGAATGGTGGTGCTGGCTCGGAGGGCTGAATAGCCTCCTCCTGCACCTATTTTCTATGTTTCGCTGACTTTCCCTAGTAGTCATATTCTATTCCAAATCATATTCAAACAATCCCTCTCCAATGGCTTCCCAACCACAGACGAGGTTCATTTCCTGGTTCATCTCTACTTTCTTCCTTGAACAAAGGAACAACCCTGGGTATTCTCCAGTCCTCTGCGATTATGGGGAGACAGGTCATTGATAATGTTAAACATTGGAAGTACACTATCTAATGAATGACGGCACGCTGGAATAACTCGCACTACCCGCTTTCTGGGAAACTCTTTCCTTCCCGCGTTGATTACTCTTGAATTTAGAGTTGTAGCGATAGATTTATACTGTCACACAGCACGGAAACAGGATCTTCGATCTAATTTGTACTTACCGACCAAAATGCCCCATTTAAGCTCTCCCGACCAGCCGCGATTGCCCAATATTCCTCTAAACCTTTCCAATCCATGTACTTGTCAAATACTATTTTTCCAATTTTGTTCTGCTTAGTTGACCAATAAACAACAATAACTATCAGATAACATATAATCAATAACACAGTCAACTAATAACCATAATATTAGAATTCGTGAATGTGTTTTTCTTTGCGTGATGAATCTAATTTCAAGACCTCTTGTTTATCTCACCTGATAAAAGATGTTCAGCAGAAGCACATGGAGACATTGAAGGCACAGACTGAAATACTGAGCGTGAACACCATCCTGATGAAGGAGAAGGTTAAGGTTTTCCAGCTGCTTGATCGATACGCCAAGCTCACGGTCATCTCCACTGTTCGAGATCGGACACTGGTGGAACATGAGCTGCTGGCAAGAGGCCGGTACCATGAAGAGTGGAGAGAGGAACATCTCGGGGGAGAGTTTGAAAAAATCCGAACTGATCAGTTATTCCAGAACGTTTCGGCGAGCAAATCCAAATCTGGGAATTCGTCTGCCGTGGCCGGAGTCCCGGGGATCGGAAAAACAACAATGGTGCAAAAGATTGTTCATGACTGGGCCACGGGGAAAATATACCAACAATTCCAGTTTGTCTTCAGTTTCAAATTCCGGGATTTAAACACAATTAAAGACAGAATAAACCTGAGGGAACTGATTCTGGAGCAATATCCTTACTTTGAGAATATGCTGCGGGAGGTCTGGAAGAACCCAGAGGGATTGCTGTTTATATTCGACGGTCTGGATGAATTCAAGGGCAGAATCGATTTTGCTGACAGTCGGAGAGACACCGAACCTAAGCACCAGTGCCCAGATCCCGAGTGGTGGTGTGAAGTGTCTGACATTGTGTACAGTTTAATCCAGCACAAGCTGCTCCCAGGGTGTTCAGTGCTAGTGACCCTGCGTTACATTTACTGAAAAAGGCAGCGATCAGTGTCTGGGCTGAAATCCTGGGATTTGTTGGTGAGGAACGGAAGGAATATTTCACCAGGTATTTTGAAGATCAGACGGTGGCAGCAGCTGTTTAAAAAACACGTGAAGGAGAACGAGATCCTGTACACCATGAGCTACAACCCCTCCTACTGCTGGATCCTTGGCCTGACACTGGGCCCCTTCTTCACACAAACACACCGGGGCCCGCAGCAAGTTCCCAAGACCATCACCCAACTATATTGCTACTTTATTTACAACATCCTGAAAAACCACGGCCGTGAGATTGAGAGCTCCCGTGAGGTGTTACTGAGGGTTGGTCAGATGGCCTTCACTGGAGTGGCTGAGAAGAACATTGTGTTCACAGATGAAGATTTGATCAAAAACAATCTACAGCCTTCCCAGTTCCTGTCCGGGTTCCTGATGGAACTTTTGGAAAGAGAGGGTTCAGCCCGGAGCGTGGTGTACACCTTCCCGCACCTCACCATCCAAGAGTTTGTAGCCGCACTCGCGCAATTCATGTCTTCAGATCGCGGGGATATCAAGACACTCCTCTTTGAAGCCCATGGCATGACAGACGGCCGATTTGAAGTATTTCTCCGTTTTGTCGCTGGTCTCTCCTCCCCACGGGCAGTTTGGATCCTGGGGGAGTTTCTGGGTAAATTCCCTAATCAAACAATCTGCCGAGTGATTGACTGGGTGAAGGAGGAGGTTAAACGCCGGGCTGGAAACACAAGGAGTGAAGCTGGTAAACGGAGCCTCCTGAACACGCTGCACTACCTGTTTGAGTCTCAGAATCCTCTACTGGCTCAGCAGACACTGGGATATGTGGAAACACTTTCATTCCATGGACTGGGACTGACCCCGATTGACTGTGCGGTCCTGTCTCATGTCATCAGGCCCTGTGATACAATCAAACACCTCGATCTGGAGAGCTGCAGCATTCAGTGTGAAGGTCTCCAGCGGCTGGGACCGGCTCTGCACAAGTGTCAGGAATTGAGGTAACTGGCCGTTTGACACTAACACTGAACTGTAAAATTGTTTCACTATTTTGTAATTCCATCCAGCACCCCTTCTATGGGGCCGAGCGGGCGACACTGTGCACAGGGGGGGGGGGGGGCACCCCACCTATTTTACCCTCTCTTCCCCCGGGTCGCCGGTGGTCGTCTCCACTCCCCCCCCATCTCCCCCGGGTCACCGGTGGTCGACCACTTCCCCCGGGTCGCGTGTTGCCTGCCGCCGTTCTGTGCACACGGAACATTTCCCGGTCGTCGGTCGGGGAATGAGAATAAATGGTGAAAGTCATCAAACACCACATCCACAGAGATTTGTTCAATAATGTGCTGAAGTGTTTCCATAAATATCCGTTTGGGAGAAGTTATCTATCTCAGCCTCGCCGGGGTTTGTATCCATTTGTTTCATACTCTGTCTGTTTGTGTTTAGACTGGGACGCAATGACCTGGGTGATTCCGGAGTGAAACTGGTGTCTGCGGCTTTGAGGAACCCGGGCTGTACAATACAGATGCTGTGGTAAGTCCCAGATTGTGAGAGATTGTGTTTACACTCACTGGGTGTCTGACACTGAACATTAATATGATCAGTAATTGTGTCACTGATAAATATTGGGGATTTGCACCGTCTCCTGTCTGTGTCCCTCACCCTCCCTCTCTCTCATCTCCAGGCTGCAACGTGTTGGTCTCACAGATTCTGGAGCCGAGGATCTCGCCTCCGCTCTCAGTACAAACCACACGGTGACGAAGCTGAACCTGAGTGAGAATAAATTGGGAGATTCCGGAGTGAAACTGGTGTCTGCGGCTCTGAGGAACCCGGACTGTAAAATACAGACACTATTGTAAGCCCCAGACTGTGAGAGATTGTGTTTACACTCACTGGGTGTCTGACACTAATATGATCAGTAATTGTGTCACTGATAAACACTGAGGATTTGCACCATCGCCTGTCTCTTTGTGTCACTCACCCTCTCTCTCTCTCTCTCAACTCCAGGCTGAACCGTGTCGGTCTCACAGATTCTGGAGCCGAGGATCTCGTCTCCGCTCTCAGTACAAACCACACGGTGACGCAGCTGTACCTGGAAGATAATAAACTTGGAGATTCCGGAGTGAAACCGGTGTCTGCGGCTCTCAGGAACCCGGACTGTAAAATACAGATACTGGGGTAAGTCCTAGACTTTGAGAGATTGTGTTTACACTCACTGGGTGTCTGACACTGAACATTAATATGATCAGTGATTGTGTCACTGATAAACACTGAGGATTTGCACCGTTTCCTGTCTCTCTCTCACTCACCCTCACTCTCATCTCCAGGCTGGACAGTCCAGAAATCAGAGATGCAATGGGACTTGGGAGTATTGGTGCAGGATTCCCAAAAGTTAATAGTCAAAAGAAATAGGTGCAGGAGTAGGCCATTCGGCCCTTCAAGCTAGCATCGCCATTTAATGGGATTATGGCTGATCATCCCCAATCAGTACCCTGTTCCTGTCAAGATAAAGGAACCACATTCCCTCATGCCTGTATGAGCACAGGAGATGCATTTGAGCGTTAAAGCACCTTGCCAAGCCCGGGGAAAAGGCCATAAAATGGATTTTCTGCCTTGCCGAGAATGCATTTTAGGCTCCACAAGGGCCTGCAAAAGTGCAGAAGGCATTCCCTCAAATCTGTATGAAATCGGGAGATGTATTTCAGCTTAAAAGGAGTTAGCTGGACCTTGCAAAAGGCCAAAAATTGCATTTTACAGCCTAGCAGAAAATGTTTTTAACTGGCACAAGGCCCCAAAAAAGCCTACAGACCAGTCCGTCATGTCTGTATGAAGTCAGGAGATGTATTTGAGCTTAAAAGCGGCTTGCTAGACCTGTCACTCTCTGTGTCCCTCACCCTCACCCTCACTCTCTCTCATCTCCAGGCTGAACCGTGTCGGTCTCACAGATTCTGGAGCCGGGGATCTCACCTCCGCTCTCAGTACAAACCACTCACTGACGAAGCTGTGGCTGGGTGATAATAAACTTGGAGACTCCGGAGTGAAACTGGTGTTTGCGGCTCTGACGAACCCGGACTGTAAAATACATACACTGGGGTAAGTCCCAGACAGTGAGATATTGTGTTTACACTCACTGGGTATCTGACACTGAACATTAATACGATCAGTAATTGTGTCACTGATAAACACTGGGGATTTGCACCGTCTCCTGACTCTCTGTGTCCCTCTCACTCTCACTCTCTCTCGTCTCCAGGCTGGATGGTGTTGGTCTCACAGATTCTGGTGCCGAGGAACTCGTCTCCGCTCTCAGTACAAATACTTCGCTGACGGAGCTGTACCTGACACAGAACTCCCTCACAGACCAATCTGTCCCCGCTCTCCACCGCCTCATACTGGCCCTCCCCAGACTGAACTGGATCAGGTGAGTGTTTGTGTTAATGTTTAATGTGATAAAATATCAGCAGATCCGTGGGCTTCTTTCTCCTGTGATTTTGTTCAATAGACAATAGGTGCAGGAGTAGGCCATTTGGCCCTTCGAGCCAGCACCGCCATTCAATGTAATCATGGCTGATCATCCCCAATCAATACCCCGTTCCTGCCTTCTCCCCATATCCCGACTCCGCTATTTTTAAGAGCCCTATCTAGCTCTCTCTTGAAAGCATCCAGAGATCCTGCCTCCACCGCCCTCTGAGGCAGAGAATTCCACAGACTCGCCACTCTCTGTGAGAAAAAGTGTTTCCTCGTCTCTGTTCCAAATGGCTTACTCCATATTCTTAAACTGTGGCCCCTGGTTCTGCACTCCCTCAACTGTAAGTGTTGTTGAAATATTAACCCCATTCTCTGTTACTGACACTGTTTCATCTGTTTATTTCATCTTTATTCCTCGATTTATTTCAGGCTGGGGGCGAATAAGTTCAGTCCGACCGGGAAGAAGGAACTGAGGTCGATGCAGGAATCCAGATGCAGACTGAGAGTGGTCGTGTGAACATCTCGGGTGTAAACGTCACCGCCCTGGGGACGGGAATAATGTTGTCCGATTCCCCGCCCTCCCCTTGAAACGGCCGCCCTCCCCTTGAAACGGCCGCCCTCCCCTTTAATCGGCCGCACTCCACTTTAAACGGCCCCCTCTCCTTTAAACCCCGACACTTCCCGTGCCTTCTGGGCTGTGGCGTGAGAGGTGGCCCTGCCTGCTGTCACGTGACCCGGGTACGCGGCGCTGCTACAGATGCCGGATATCCGTTGCTGCCTGCCCTCCAGTGGGGGATGGGGGAATTGCAGCGGGGACCTGCAGGATCCCAGATATGACTTTATCATTAGCGGCCCCCGCTCTTGCTGCGGGTTGATGGTGACAACTGTATCCATTTGGCGGAGAAGATTAAACATGACTGGTGGATTCCACGGCGGGGCATCGGAGATGTCCTCATTCTTCAGGGAACGGGGGTTCTCCTCTTCTACAGATGAGGCTCTCACCAGGGTCTCTTCAATAACCCGTGACTGCTCTCACTCTCCATCCCCCTACTCGTAACACGGGCAGAGTCCCCCTTGTCCTCACCATCCACCCTACCAGCTGTCACATGCAACAGATAATCCTCCGACATTTTCGCCACCTCCAACGGGATCCAACCACCGGCCACATCTTCCCATCTCCTCCCGTTTCGGCTTCCCGCAGAGACCGCTCCCTCCGTAACTACCTGGTCAATTCGTCCCTTCCCACCCAAAACACACCCTCCCCTGGTACTTTCCCTTGCAACCGCAGGAAATGCTACACAAATGTCACTTTACCTCCCCCCTCGGCTCCATCCAAGGACCCAAGCAGTCTTTCCAGGTGGCAAAGGTTCACCTGCACCTCCTCCAACCTACTGCATCTGCTGCTCAAGGTGTCAGCTGCTCTACATCGGTGAGACCAAGCGTAGGCTTGGCGATCGCTTCGCCCAACACCTCTCCTCGGTTCACAACAACCAACCTGATCTCCTGGTGGCTCAGCACTTCAAGTCCCTCTCCCATTCCCAATCCGACCATACTGTTCTGGGCCTCCTCCATGGCCAGAGTGAGGCCCACTGTAAATTGGAGGAGTAGCACCTCATATTTCGCTTGGGCAGTTTATACCCCAGCGGTATGAACATTGATTTCTCCAATTTCAGGTAATCCATGCTTTCTCCTCCCCTTCCCAGCTCTCCCTCTGCCCACTGTGTCCATCTCTTACTTTCTTCTCCCCCCCCCCCCTCTGAAGAAGGGTCTCGACCCGAAACGTCGCCTATTTCCTTTGCTCCATAGATGCTGCCTCACCCGCTGAGTTTCTCCAGCATTGTTGTCTACCTGGTGGAAAGCAAGGATGTAAGACTGTAAAGAGAAGTTGATCACCTATTAATTATGCCAAAAATGTAAAATGCGCATAGAACTATTGTGTTGCCAGTGTTTTGAAAATTTGCTAGCGATGTGAATCATTGAAACACTTTGGGTTGCACCACACCCTGAATATAATGGCGTGTTTGAGACCACTGTTCGGGATATTCTTTGAGACTGCACCGTAATGATAGAGAGATGTGTAGATTGGTTACTCCTTACTAACCAATTGTAGTGCTTGTTAATAGATGCTCCGCCTACTATGTGGGTTATATTATCAGAAGTCTGTTTAAGTAATTAGCAAAGATACTGGAGCGGACCAAGATAGACCACTCCTGCAAAACCCAATGGACTAACGTGTAATATGCAACGGAGCGTAACTATCGCCATTTCAGTAAGCCCGACCCGACTTCACTTATGCCTCTCGCAGTGTAATCAGCGTTGCGGGGGAACAATTTGTGCTTACTATGTTTATAGTATGTTTATAGTATCTTTGCTTGCACACTATGTAATATGTTTATTGGTAATTAGTCGGAGTAGCTGCTAGCTTACTGTAACACCATGCAGATGAATACTGTGAGTGAGTGGACTTTAATAAACATCTGTTGTACCTTGACGTGTGTAAGACTCGAATCATTACAAGCAGTACAGCACAAGAATGGACCTTCGCCCACAATATGTGTGCATGAAAAGATTTGCGTATCGGCTGAAATTACCCACTCATCCATTCCTCTCCCTACCTTGTACTCTTGCTCACTGAAATATCTCTCGTATGCTAGAACGAAGACGACATTCTCCACCGCCCCTTGGATTGCCTCTTCCAGCCTCTTGCGGTAATGATTTGTCAATTCCAGCAGCTGCGAATCATCACACCTTTCCAGGAGCTCCGTCATCGAAGACATTGGAGGAGCTGTGATGAATCAACATAACATAATTATTAAGAATTGTCTGTTTTCCTCCACAGATAGCTTTCACCACCCCACTCTGCTAAAATGCAGACCACATGACGGAGATGAGGCGCTCCGATCAGCGGGTTGCTGTCAGGCCACTGTCTACCCACACCCTGCACGGAGGGAGACCCGGCTGCAATCCTCGGCTTGCCCTGACAATGGTCCCCAGGCTGTTGCTGTAACTTATTCGCTGCGGCATCTAAACAATGCGCTAACTCACAACATTTGTCCCGCTCCCATTGTTCAGTCCCACGGGTGCCTTCTCTTCTTGATTCTGGATGGACACAATGTCAACACCTTTTGACAGAATACACTGTTACGACATTAAACTCGACTTATTCTCACACTTTACCTTTAGGGTTAGCATTCAGAGTTCAGAGGTACAGTATGTAAACGGGCCCTTCGGCCCAGCGAGACCACGCCAATCGTCAATCGATCACCCGCTCACACTACTTTTATGTTATCTTGCGTTCTGCGTATTAAAGGCAAATTTACAGAGAGCAATTGATGTTCATGCCAGCATGCCTTAGGGATATGGGAGGAAACACACGCCGTCATAGGAAAAACATGCAAACTTCACACAAACAGTGGCCGTGGATAGAATCTCAGCATGAGATTTCTCAGCATGTAACAATAGTTTCAGAGAAAACATCCAACGTCCGCAATGAAATAGTTTGTGAAAATAAGGACTATGTCCCCACACAGGCCGCAACTCACCAATGGAAGGATCTTTCAGCAGTCTGATAACATCATAATAAGAATGCACAAGATTCACAGCAACATGGTCCTATACATTCAGAACTGGTTTATTGAGAAGGCAAAGGGTTGTTCTTCTGGCTGTGGGTCTGTGGCAATACTGGGGTGCACAGCTGTAAGCTGAAGGGTGGAATTCAAAGGGGAAGTGCAGGTGAAGTTAGTTTATACGTAGAGGATGATGGGTGCCTGGAACACGCTGCCAGGTGTGGTGGTTGAGGCATATACCATAGTTGCATTTCAGCTTTTTGATATGCAGGGAATGGAGATATATGGATTGTGTGAAGGCAGTGGAGATGAGTTTCATTTGGCATCGGTCCACATGGACATTGTGGACCACAATACCTTTCCTGTGCTGTAGATTACTGTGCTGTATCTACCTTGTTGATATACGTACAACATGGCCACGCATTATTTTCCATTTGGCCTTGTTACTTCAAACATGTCTCTTGCATCCTGTAATCTTAATGATATAATGCAATTGTATTTAATGGTTTGTTTTCATCTTTCATTCTAATGTCGACATTTTCAGATTATTTCTCTCTCGCTATGTGGCAGAATCACAGTCACACCGCACAGACAGACATGCTTCCAACAGACGCAGATGTGTCGACCAACCTGCCCTATCTGAGCCAGCCCTGTTTGTCCATGTTTGCCATTATCACTCCAAACCTTTCTTGCCCATGTACCTGCCCAAATGTCACTAAAACCATGTTATTGGCAACACAATAGATAATTGGTGCAGGAGTAAGCCATTTGGGCCTTCGAGCCAGCACCGCCATTCAATGTGATCATGGCTGATCATCCCCAATCAGTACCCCGTTCCTGCCTTCTCCCCATATCCCCTGACGCCGCTATTTTTATTAGCCCTATCTAGCTCTCTCTTGAAAGCATCCAGAGAACCTGCTTCCAACGCCATCTGAGGCAGACAATTTCACAGTCTCACCACTCTCTGTGAGAAAAAGTGTTTCCTCATCTCCGTTCTAAATGGCTTACTCCTTATTCTTAAAATGTGGCACTGGTTCTGGACTCCCCCAACATCGGGAACATGTTTCCTGCCTCTAGCCTGTCCAAGCCCTTAACAATTTTACATGTTTCAGGTACCCTCTCATCCTTCTAGACTCCAGAGTGTACAAGCCCAGCCGCTCCATTCTCTCAGCATATGACAGTCCCACCATCCCGGGAATGAACCTTCTAAACCTATGCTGCACTCCCTCAATAGCAAAAATGTCTTTCCTCAAGTTAAGGGACCAACACTGCACACAATACTCCACTGGGGCTCTGTTCAACTGCATAAGTACCTCTTTGCTCCTATATTTTATTCCTCTTGTTATAAAGTCCAACAAGCCATTGGCTTTCTTCACTGCCTGCGGTACCTGTATGCTTATTTCAATAGATTGATGTACAACGGCCCCCAGATCCCGTTGTACTTCTCCTTTTCCCAACTTGACGCCATTTAGATAGTAATCTGCCTACCCGTTTTTGCTACCAAAGTGGATAACCTCACATTTATCCGCATTAATCTTCACCTGCCATGCATCTGCCCAACCTGTCCATGTCACCCTGCATTCTCATAGCATCCATCCTACTCACAGTTCACACTGCCACCCAGCTTTGTGTCATCTGCAAATTTGCTAATGTTACTTTGAATCCCTTCATCCAAATCATTGATGTATATTGTAAATAGCTGCGGTCCCAGCACCGAGCCTTGCGGTACCCCACTGGTCACTGCCTGCCATTCTGAAAGGGACCCGTTAGTCCCTAGTCTTTGTTTCCTGTCTGCCAACCACTTCTCTATCCATGTCAGCACTCTAGTCCCAATACCATGTGCCCTAATTTTGCCCACTAATCTTCTATGTGGGACCTTACAAATGCTTTCTGAAAGTCCAGGTACACTACATCCACTGGCTCTCCCTTGTCCATCTCCTAGTTACCATCTTCAAAAAATTCCAGAAGACTAGTTAAGCATGATTTCCGCTTTGTAAAACCATTCCCCTAGTGTGTGTGTGTGTGTGTGGGATGGTGTTAGTGTGTGGGGATCGTTGGTCGGCATGGGATCGGTGGGCCGAAGGGCCTGTTTCTGCGCTGTATCTCTAAACTAAACTAATTTTGCCCACTAATCTCAAATGTTTTCTGCACATTCCATATAACCACCTCCCTCTGTGCCCAAAGTCTTTTTTTTAAAGGGGAATGGAACCAAGAACTAGACGACAGATTTAAGAAGAGAGCGGAAGAACTTTGCACAATCCGAAGGGCATCTCCCTGTCAAGGCTGGTGAGAGAATGGCATTGAAGAGCTTCAAGATAGGGCTGTGGATATACAGGGAATCTGGGGAATATTGATTTGAAAGATACACAATAGAAACAGGGTCTTCAGTTGTTCGACTCCACTTACTTGTGACTTTGAGGATAGATCGCAGCGGGGATGTAAACGGAAAAGTAAATAACGACAATCTTTAAAAAAGAAAGGAGAGAGAATATTTACATTAAACAATTAATTTTTTACAAAATTGCTTATTTTTCAATTTTCAAATCCCCACTGATCTTTCCTTCCTATTTTCTTTTTCAAACTTTGTCGTTATTTACTTTTCTGTTTATATCCCCGCTGCAATCTATCCCCAAATTCAAAAGGTAAATATAGGAGCAAATTCAAATTGTAAATGTAAGAAAAGCAATTTCAGTCTAAATTTCAGTGTCTGGGTTGGACAGGCTAGATGCAGGAAGATTGTTCCCGATGCAGGTCAAGTCCAGAACAAGGGGTCACAGTTTAAGGATAAGGGGGAAATCTTTTCGGACAGAGATGAGAAAAAAAAATTTTCCCCACACAGAGAGTGGTGGAATTATCTGCCACAGAAGGTAGTTGAGGCCAGTTAATTGGCTATATTTAAGAGGGAGTTAGATGTGGCCCTTGTGGCTAAAGGGATCAGGGGGTATGGAGAGAAACATAGAAACATAGAAACATAGAAAGTAGGTGCGAGAGTAGACCACCAGGTCCGTCGAGCCCGCACCGCCATTCGCTCATGGCTGAACACTAAACAGACACACTTACCCACAAACAGTAGACACAAGACACAGAACACAAGACACTACCCTCCCCTTTATACCGCTATCACCCCTCTCCACCCCAAGAACCTCGCGATCTCCTGGGGGAGGCAAAAAACCGGATAAAAACCCAGGTCCAATTCGGGAAAAAAATCCGGGAAATTCCTCTCCGACCCCAATCCAGGCGATCGACACTTGTCCAGGAGATCACTCAGGTCTTACTATACTAACCATACCTAGGTCCATATCCCTGCCCTCTCCCCGTAGCCCCTTATCCCCTTGGCAGCTAAAAAACCTCTATTTTAGTCTTAAATATATTTAAAGTTTCTGCTTCCACTGCTCCCTGGGGCAGTGAATTCCATAAATTAACCACCCTCTGGGTGAAGAAGTTCTTCCTCATCTCAGTTTTAAAAGAGCCCCCCCTTATTCTGCAACTATGTCCCCTAGTTCTAGTTTCCCCGATCATTGGGAACATCCTCGGTGCATCCACCCGATCAAGGCCCCTCACGATCTTATATGTTTCAATGAGATCGCCTCTCATTCTTCTAAACTCCAAAGAGTAGAGTTCCAGCCTACTTAACCTTTCCTCATATGTCAATCCCCTCATTGCAGGAATTAATCTTGTAAACCTTCGCTGCACTGCCTCCAGGGCTAGTACATCCTTTCTTAAGTATGGACCCCAGAACTGTACACAGTATTCCAAATGTGGTCTCACTAATACTGTGTACAGCTGCAGCAAGACCTCCGTGTTTTTATACTCAATCCCCCTAGCAATAAAGGCCAAAACTCCATTGGCCTTCCTGATTGCTTGCTGCACCTGCATACTAACTTTTAGTGATTCATGTACTAATACCCCTAGATCCCTTTGCGTTGCATTACAACGCAGCTCCTCCTCATTTAGAAAATAACTTGCCCTATCATTTTTTTTCCCAAAGTGAATGACTTCACATTTATTAGTATTAAATTTCATCTGCCAAGTTGTTGCCCACTCACCTAGCTTATCTATATCCTTTGCAGACTCTTCCTATCCTCCTCATCCCCTACTTTTTCCTCCCATTTTTGTATCGTCCGCAAATTTTGATATATTACACTTGGTTCCCTCCTCCAAATCATTTATATAAATTGTGAACAACTGGGGTCCCAGCACCGACCCTTGCGGAACCCCGCTAGTTACCGGTTGCCATCCCGAGTATGAACCATTTATCCCCCACTCTCTGCTTCCTATTTGTTAGCCAATCCTCTACCCATGCTAATATATTACCCCAATCCCATAATTTTTATTTTTAGCAATAGTCTCTTATGTGGCACCTTGTCAAAGCCTTTTGGAAGTCCAAGTATACCACATCCACCGGTTCCCCTTTATCCACCCGGGTTGTTACTTCCTCAAAGAATTCGAGCAGATTCGTTAAACAGGACTTCCCCTTCACAAAACCATGCTGGTTCTGTCCGATGAAGTCATGGTTTATCCAAGTGCCCCGGTAGTGTTTCTTTAATAATTGTCTCTAACATTTTACCCACCACCGATGTTAGACTAACCGGTCTATAGTTACCCGCCTTCTGTTTACCTTCCTTTTTTAAATATAGGTGTTACATTGGCCATTTTCCAATCCACTGGGACCGTTCCTGCCTCCAGGGAGTTTTGGAAAATATCACCAATGCATCCACAATCCCACCGCTATCTCCCTCAAGACCCTTGGATGTAATCCATCAGGCCAGGGGATTATCCTCCTTCAGTCTCATTAATTTCCCTAATACCACCGCCTTGGTGATCTTAATAGTATTTAGCTCCTCCATTCCTACCGCCCCTGTTTATCCAGCGTTGGAATATTTTTGTGTCTTCTAGGTGAAGACTGATACAAAATACTCGTTTAAATGCCTTTGCCATTAGAGAAGGCAGGTACAGGATACTGAGTTGGATGATCAGCCCATGATCATATTGAATGGCGGTGCAGGCTCGAAGGGCCGAATTGCCTCTACTCCTGCATCTATTGTCTATGTTTCTAAATCAAATAAGTGCAAACGTTTTTAAAAACGATTATGCAATCATATTTTCTAAAATAATGAATCAAATATAAAAACGTTTTGAAATAATAATATGTTTTGTTTATAGGGACAGTGCCGGACGGACTTGAGACGGAAATTAGCCTACTGATTGGCTACATATCACAATTTTGCATGTAAATATGCGAATTGATAATATATCAATGTAGCCATTTGCATGTAAATATATTGTGCAAATTTGTGATATGTAGCCAATCAGTAGCTAATTTCCGTTCTAGTCCCAGGCAAAGGTAGGTGAATGTGTCTTGCCCATGGAGTACAATGACAGTACACACTCCAAGCTGGATTCGAACCGGCCACCTTCAGGTTGCCAGCCGAACACTTAGCCCATTGCGCCATTTGTCGCCCATAAAAAGAATAAAGAAAGCGTTTGGTTTACCTTTTGAAAATGGTTTAAATCGAAATAATGAATTGAAAAATATAAAAGATTTTCAAAACAGCAACAAAAAGCAGTGTTTTTTATCGACAATGAATGTGAACGTTGTTGTGGAGAATGAATGCTTTTCACTCGACATCGCCGTCTACATCTCTCCGCGACTCTCAGTCTGAGGAGATCTCAAGCCGCGAATCGTCGCCCATTCCTTCTATCCAGAGATGCTGCCCAAAGATCTTCTGCTCTGCTATAGGATCTTTGATGCTGCCCGTCCCGCTGAGTTGCTGCAGCATTTTGTAGTCTGCCCCCCCCTTGAGGTTTTATCTCAGGTTTGCAGCCTCTGCAGCTGCTGTGATTGTTCCCCCCTCCCCCCTCGCCCCCCCATCGCCCCCCCCTCCACCCCCCCCCCCCCCCTCCCCCCCTCGCCCCCCCCTCGTCCCCCCCCCCCACCAAGTTTTATAGAGAGCTCTGCTATAAGATCTTTGGGGTGACGTAGTTCGGGCGGGAACGCGCGCGCGCATCGTCGACAGTTGGGTCTGACGAGATGTTGTGGAATGCGCGGGCTGAATAGGAAACATAGAAAATTAGGTGCAGGAGTAGGGCCATTCGGCCCTGCGAGCCTGCACCGCCATTCAATATGATCATGGCTGAGCATCCAACTCAGTATCCTGTACCTGCCTTCTCCTCCATACCCCCTGATCCCTTTAGCCTCAGAGGGCCACATCTACTCCCTCTTAAATATAACCAATGAATCTGGCCTCAACTACTTTCTGCGGCAGAGAATTCCACAGATTCACTACTCTCTGTGTGAAAAAAGTTTTCCTCATCTCGTTCGTAAAAAGATTTCCCCCTTATCCTTAAAACTGTGGCCCCTTGTTCTGGATTTCTCCAACATCGGAACAATCTTCCTGCATCTAGCCTGTCCAAAACCCCGTTAAGAATTTTGTAAGTTTCTAGTAAGATCCCCCCTCATCTTCTACATTCTAGCGAGTTATAACCGAGTCTATCCAGTCTTTCTTCATATGAAGGTCCTGACATCCCAGGAATCAGTCTGGTGGCCTTCTCTGTACTCCCTCTATGGCAAGAATGTCTTTCCTCAGATTAGGAGACCAAA
>NW_022630088.1:765110-840963 GCF_010909765.2 Amblyraja radiata
CTATCTATTTTCCTCTCCCTCTCTCTCTCTCTCCCTCTTTCTCTCTCTTTCTCACTCCCTCTCTCACCATCCAGTGCAGGTCGCCTCCATCTTGGGCCGCGGTGTTACGTAATTTCCGGCCTGAGGCCGCCCCGCAGCTCGACCTGGCAGCCTGCGGGGCGGTCGACGTCATATCCGGGCCGATGCCCCCCCCCCCACTCTCTCTCTCTCTGTCTGCGGGGCAACGGGGCTGGGACTGGCGGGCGACGTCATATCCGGGCTGAGTTAGGCCGCCCCGCAGCTTGCGGGGCAACGGGGCCCTGGGGCCGTGATGTGTGTTTTAGAAGGAATTGTGTGCAGCAGGTGCTGGAAAATTTAAAGTAGACAAACAATGCTGGAGAAACTCAGCGGGTGCAGCAGCATCTACGTGGAGTCTGAAGGAGGGTCTCGGCCCAGAAACTTTGCATAGACAATAGGTGCAGGAGTAGAGGCCATTCGGCCCTTCGAGCCTGGACCATTCACCATTCAATATGATCACGGCTGATCATCCAACTCAGTATCCTGTATCTGCCTTCACTCCATACCCACTGATCCCTTTAGCCACAAGGGCCACATCTAACTCCCTCTTAAATATAGCCAATGAACTGTGTGGCCTCAACTATCTTATGTGGTAGAGAATTTCACAGATTCACCAGTTTCTGCATGTGTGAAAAAAATGTTTTTCTCATCTCGACTTCCCCCTTATCCTTAAACTGTGTGTGTGGCCCCTTGTTCTGGACTTCCCCAACATCGGGAATAATCTTCCTGCATCTAGCCTGTCCAACCCCTTAAGAATTTTGTAAATTTCTATAAGATCCCCCCTCAATCTTCTAATTTCTAGCGAGTACAAGCCAAGTCTATCCAGTCTTTCTTCATATGATAGTTCTGCCACCCCAGGAATCAGTCTGGTGAACCTTCTCTGTACTCCATCGATGGCAAGAATGTCTTTCCTCAGGTTAGGAGACCAAAACTGTACGCAATACTCCAGGTGTGGTTTCACCAAGACCCTGTACAACTGCAGTAGAACCTCGCTGCTCCTATACTCAAATCTTTTTGCTATGAATCTATCCAAGGATTTAACATTTTTAAATAGCCTAAGTGTTCAAATAACATTCACACAAGAATTCACAATATAGCATGATTTTTAAATCTCATTGTTGTGGATTTATGGGCCAAATGGAAGGAATTTTGTGTTTGATTCCTGTAAATGAATGGCCATTTATTTGGTCACTAATGGCTCCTTCACCTCCAGTTGCCTTTATCTAAGCAGGTTCATTGCACGACACTGAACAACCAGACTTGCCTTCTCCCTGGTCAGCTCCTGTACAAGCAGCTCTGGGAATCCATGAGGCAGACAGACAGACACTTCACAAACTCCTCGTCCACTTGGACTTGCTCTCCTGTCCCACCCTGTATTACACTCGCTCCCGTGCCCCACAACTGTATTACACTCGCTCCGGGGCCCCACAACTGTATTAAACTCACTCCCGGGCCCCACAACTGTATTACACTCGCTCCCGGGCCCCACACAACTGTATTACAATCGCTCCCGGGACCCATGAATTTAAAGCATTAACAGCGTGTGCTTGACCCGCTCTCCCGCCTCCACCCGGGATCCAGAGCGTGTGTGTGTGGGGCCAGAGCGGGTCCGCCAACCCTCGCCACTCCACCTCCCTCCAGCAGCCCACAGCCATCGCCTTACCTGGAGCCCGGACTTTGCACTGGGCCTGAAGCCTCCACGCTGCTAACTCACACTCTCCTGGGTTTGACTGCGCTGGTTCCTAGTGCCTGTCTTCCCAGCCTTGTTAACCCCAGTGGCTGTTCCACTGAGTCTTCCCCATCCCCCTCGAACTATGTGACCCCTGCTCTTCCCCACCCACACTACAGCCATCTCACCCTCTCACCCCCCCACCCCCCACCCTGACCCCTCTCCATGTTCTCCATAGACAGACACAAAATGCTGGAGTAACTCAGCGGGACAGGCAGCATCTCTGGAGTGAAGGAACCTTCTTCAGACTCAGAGTCACAGGAGAGTGAGACACAGAGATAAGGAAGTGTAAGGTGTTACTCCAGCACTCTGTAATATATAAATAGTGTCAGGTTAGGAAAATGGGAAGTACAACGAGATCTGTGTGTCCTGGTACATCAGTCACTGAAAGTAAGCATGCAGGTACAGCAGGCAATGAAGAAAACTAATGGCATGTTGGCCTTAATAGGGCGAAGAGTTGAGCTTAGGTGCAAGGAGGACCTACTGCAGTTGTACAGAGCCCTAGTGACACCACACCTGGAGAATTGTGTGCAGTTTTGGTCTCCTAATTTGAGGAAGGATATTCTTGCTATTGAGGGAGCCCAGCGTAGGTTCACCACGTTCATTGGCGGGACTGACATATGTTGAAAGAATGGGTCGACTGGGTTTGTATTCACTGGAATTCAGAAGGATGACCGGGTTCTTATAGAATCGTATAAAATTAGTGAGGGATTGGACAGAGTAGATGCAGGAAACATGTTCCCCATGTTGGGGGAGTCCAGAACTGTTAAGATACATTTCTTAAAACAGACAACTCACAATAAGTTAGATCAACCAACACAAGCTTTACTGATCATTTAGCCGACGAGAGTGCCAGGGAATACAAAGTAAAGTATGCAACACACACTTAACCCTCCTGGGCCATCACTCTAATGAACAAAGCACACAGCATCTTTTGTTAGTATTTTGGAAACGTAGTCACATGTTTATGCACAGTTGGACCAATGATGTCTAACACATCAATCACAGAGTATACCCATTCAAAGCTTTCTTGTCACTAACACAATACTTCTCATGCTATGGTTATATCGAGGACAAACTTTAGTTACAAACCCCCAAACTACAGGAACTTAGTCAAAGGGTGCTGGAGTAACTCAGCGGGTCAGGCAGCATCTGTGGAGAACATAGATAGGTGACATTTCGGGTCGGGACCCTACTTCAGACTGACACTATATTGACAGATGAGGGGATGATCGGCAGATGAGTGAAGTAAGTGACAGAGGCGAGGGAAAATAAGGAGATAAAAGGATGTGAGATAAGGAGAGAGGAATATATATGTGCAGCTTTAAGGGACATTGGTTGGGTAGCATTTGGAGTATTGCATACAGTCCTGGTCACTCCATTACAGGACTGATGTGGAGGCTTTGGGAGAAGGTGCAGAGATGGTTAACCAGAATGGTTTAAAAACAAGGAACTGCAGATGCTGATTTACAAAAAAGGACACAAAATGCTGGAGTAACTCAGGCAGCATCTCTGGACAGAAGAAATGGGTGACATTTCGGGTCGAGACTGAGGATGGTCTCGACCAGAAACGTTACCCATTCCTTCCAGCATTTTGTGTTTACCTAAACAGCGCCTATCTATCCACGTGGCGGTGTGCCAGGAGGCTGGAGGAGCGGGCAAAGGCCTTTGCACAGAGCGGGCAGGTGAAGGGGCGCTGGCCGGTGTGGACCCTACGGTGCTCCAGCAGGTGGTCAAGGCGAGTGAAGCCCCTATCACAGGACGGGCAGGGGAAGGGACGCTCACCGCTGTGGGTACTCCGGTGTTGTCACAGACTGAACATGCGGGTGAAACCCTTGCCACACTCAGCGCACACAAAGGGTCTCTCTCTGGTGTGTATCCGCTGGTGCTCCCGCAGCCCCCGTGCTCTCTTGTCACAGTGGGACCAGCTGCTCGCCGACGTGGGCCCGCCGGTGCTGCCGCAACCCCCGCGAGCTGTCAAACGACTCACCACAGTACGGGCAGTCGTAGGGCTGGCCACTGGTGTGCACGTGCTGGTGAGACAGGGCGTGGGAGGCTGTGGCAAAGTGTTCTCCACACACCAGGCTGGGGACGGGATGGTCGCCAGCGTGAATCCGCTCGTGGGACAGCAGGTTGGAGGAACGGGTGAAGCTCTTGCCGCACTGGGCGCAGGTGTAGGGGCGCACGCGGGTGTGCACGTGCTTGTGCATCAGCAGGCTGCTGGAGCTGATGATGCCCTTGCCGCTCTGGGCGCAGGTGTAGGGGCGCTCGCCGGTGTGGGTACGCTTGTGCTTCTGCAGGTGACTAGACTGGATGAAGCCCTTGCCGCACTGGGTGCAGGTGTAGGGGCGCTCGCCGGTGTGGGTGCGCTGGTGCTCCAGCAAGTGACTAGAGTTGGTGAAGCCCTTGCTGCACTGGCCGCAGGTGTAGGGGCGCTCGCCGGTGTGGGTGCGCTTGTGCTTCTGCAGGTGACTAGACTGGGTGAAGCCCTTGCCGCACTGGGTGCAGGTGTAGGGGCGCTCGCCGGTGTGGGTGCGCTGGTGCTCCAGCAGGTGACTAGAGTTGGTGAAGCCCTTGCTGCACTGGGCGCAGATGTAGGGGCGCTCGCCGGTGTGGATGCGCTGGTGCTTCAGCAGGATGCAGGGTCTGGTGAAGCCCTTGCCGCACTGGGCGCAGGTGTAGGGGCGCTCGCCGGTGTGGGTGCGTTCGTGCACCAGCAGGTGACTAGACTGGGTGAAGCCCTTGACGCATTGCGTGCAGGTGTAGGGGCGCTCGCCGGTGTGCTTGCGCTGATGCTCCAGCAGGTGACCAGACTGGGTGAAGCCCTTGCTGCACTGGGCGCAGATGTAGGGGCGCTCGCCGGTGTGGGTGCGTTGGTGCGTCTGCAGATAGCTGTATTGGCTGAAGCCGTTGCCGCATTGGGCGCAGGTGTAGGGGCGCTCGCCGGTGTGGGTGCGCTTGTGCTTCTGCAGGTGACTAGACTGGCTGAAGCCCTTGCCGCACTGGGTGCAGGTATAGGGGCGCTCGCCGGTGTGGGTGCGCTGGTGCTCCAGCAGGTGACTAGAGTTGGTGAAGCCCTTGCTGCACTGGGCGCAGGTGTAGGGGCGCTCGCCGCTGTGGATGCGCTGGTGCTTCAGCAGGATGCAGGGTCTGGTGAAGCCCTTGCCGCATTGGGTGCAGGTGTAGGGCCGCTCCCCGGTGTTCAGGCGTCTGTGCACCTTCAGGTTCGTGGACGACTTGAAGCCTTTGCCACTGTCAGAGCAGGTGAAGGACAGCTCACTGCTGTGCACCCGCCGGTGCACCCGCAGCCCTGACAACCGGGTAAAGCTCTTGCCGTAGGTGGAGCAGTCATAGGACTTCTCGCCCGTGTGCAACAGCCGGTGGGTCTCCAGGACATTCGCCGTCTTGAAGCTCTTGCCGCAGTCCGAGCAGTCAAAGGGACGTTCCCCCGTGTGCACCCGCTGGTGGATCTCCAGCTCGCACGGGTACTGCCAGGCCTTGCCACACACGTCGCACTCATAACGCTTCTCCTTGTTGTGCCCCGCCATGTGGTCCTCTATCGAAGCTCAGCCCCTCGAAGCGCAGCCCACACACCGAGCAGATGGGGGGCTCACCCTCAATGGCCGCTCACGTCCCCGTCTCTCTGTCCACAGCAATGGCTCCTAAACCCTACAGGAGGGGAACAAGTTGGAAACAGAACATTACTAACGCGTGCCTGACGAGAGGGAAAGTGGGTGTGGTGAGGGGAGGGGATGGGGGTCAAGTGGAGTGGAGTGGGGGTGGCGGAAGGATGGGGAGGGGATGAGTTGCTCCAACATGCTGGCCCACACGGGTGAGCGGCTGCTCCCACTGCGGCGAGAGCGCATGGGGGCTGCGAGAGCACCAGCTGATATACACCGGAGACCCTTTGTGTGCACTGAGTGTGGCAAGCGATTCACCCGCATGTCCAGCCTGTGGCTTCACCCACCTTGACCACCTGCTGGAGCACTGGTGAATCCACACCAGCCAGTGCCCCTTCACCTGCCCACACTGTGGCATGTTCCTTGCACACCCCTCCGGCCTGCTGGCACACCCTTCTTCAGTCTCTTTTTTTTTAATTTTTTTTTTTTTATTAGAAGTACGGTAAATTACAATAACACACAACACATATATCTTAATACATTTTTTGTACCGCTTCATTTTTTTTTTTTTTTAAAGCTTTAAGAAAAAGATAGAAGTAAGGAAAGTAAAGAAGGTGCGCAAGAGTTGTGAAGTGCAGGAGAGTGTTGGGAAATGAAAGCCCCTTAGAAAAGAAGTTAGAGAAGGAAGTAAAGTAAGAAAGTAGACCCTAGAAAAGAAAGAAAAAGAAAGTAAGGAGAATCGCTCTATTATAACATTAAACTCCGCAGAAAGACTACCAACCAAGTCTGTTTTTGTTGTTTTATCTCCCAATGCCAGGTCCTGATACCATTTATTTATTTATTTATTTTTAAAATTACTATTGCACCTCATGCTTGTAATAGGTCCATAAACGTAGACCACGTCTTTTGGAATTGGTTTGCTTTACCTGCTAAGAGGAATCTCATCTCTTCCAGATGTAATGTTTCAAACATATTTGATATCCACATTTTTATTGTTGGTGTGGGCGCATTTTTCCAGAATTTAAGTATGAGCTTTTTTCCCATTATTAGCCCGTAATTGAGTAAATTCTTCTGATACACGTTTAATTCAGGGATACCTTCCGATATCCCAAAAATGATCCATTCTGGTTTTGGTACCAGTTTTATTTTAATTAATTTTGAAAAAATATCAAATATTCCATGCCAGAATTTTTGGATTTTTGTACAAAAAACAAAAGAGTGCGCTATGGTAGCTTCTTGACACAGACATTTATCACAGATTGGTGAAACATTAGGAAAGATTTTATTTAATTTAGTTTTTGAATAGTATAGTCTTGTAATGTTTTGAATTGGATAAGCGTATGTCGTACATTGATCGAGCATTTATGCACCTGTAGTAAATGTTTATCCCAGCTCTCTTTTGAAATTTTTATAGCTAATTCTTGTTCCCAGTCTCTTCTAATTCCATCTGTTGTGGGTATTTCTATGTTTAAAATGATATTATTTAAGTACGATATTAAGTTAGCTGATTCCGCCTTTGTCTTCATTGCTTCATCCAGTAAGTCGGAAGGCATATTATGATAGACTTTTGTGTATTTTTTCAGATAATCACGAATTTGAAGATATTTAAAATATTGGTTATTTTTCAAATTATATTTCAGTTGTAGTTGTTGAAATGATAGTAATTTTCCCAATTCATACAGATCTTCGAGCGTTTTGATTCCCATTCTTTCCCATTGTATAAATGATTTATCTATGATTGATGGTTTAAACGATGGGTTATTGACTATTGGTATTGAGAGAGATAGGTTTCTTAATTTTAGATTCTGTTTTATTTGTTTCCATGTTCTAATTGTGCTATGTATAATTGGGTTTTTATTATAATTTTTATTATTCAAATTTATTGGTGAGAGGATAATCGCTCCTATATTACTCGGGGAGCAGTCCCCTTTTTCCATTACAATCCAGTCCGCCTGCTGGGCAGAGTTGTCCAGCAGGTGAATCATATTTTTAATATTTACTGCCCAATTATAATACATAAAGTTAGGGAGCGCTAGACCCCCCAACTCTTTTCGTTTATTAAGGTGTGTTCTTTGTATTCTATGGGATTTATAATCCCATATAAAATTTGTAATGTCTGAGTCCAATTTTTTGAAAAACTTTTTTGGGAGATATATAGGTATCGATTGAAATAGGTATAGAATTTGTGGTAAGAAAATCATTTTTATAGCGTTTATTCTGCCTATTAAGGACATCGGAAGTGTTTTCCAGAATTTAATCAAATTATTTAATTTCTTAAGTAAGGGATTATAATTAGCTTTAAACATATCTTGGTAATTTCTAGTAATTTCAATTCCCAAATATTTAAATTTTTCTGTAGCTATTTTAAAGGGGAATTTCCTGAGGTGTGTTGAGTCTTTTGGTTTTATCGACATAATTTCACTTTTGTTCCAATTTATTCTATATCCTGAGAAGGATCCAAAGTCCTCAATTAAATTTAATATATTCGGTATACTAATTTGTGGTTTTGTGATGTACATATAGCGATATTTTGTTATTTGAATATTTTGTATTATAACCGTAAATATCCAGGTGTGTTCTTATTTTTTCCGCAAGGGGTTCAATTACCAAAGCAAATAACAGCGGAGATAATGAACAACCTTGTCTATTGCCCCTTGATAGTTCAAATTTCGAGGATAATATATTATTAGTTAGTAATCTAGCCGTAGGTTTGTTATATAATAGTTTTATCCATGCAATGAAGTTCTCGCCCAATTGGAATTTTTGCAATACTTTAATCATATAATCCCATACTACTTGATCAAACGCTTTTTCTGCGTCCAGTGAGATGATAGATAACTCTTGGTCATGAGATTTATGTGAGTGCATTATGTTAAGCAAACGTCTCAAGTTATTGAATGAATGTCTCTTAGGTATAAATCCTGTTTGATCCTCATTTATTAGTCTACTAACATACCTGCTTAGTCTACTGGCTAGTGTTTTCGCTATTATTTTTTGATCCGTATTTAACAAAGCGATAGCTCTATATGATCCTGGTTCTTCTATATTTTTATCTTTTTTAAGTATTAATATGATCGTTGATTCTGCTAGTGTTTCAGGTAAGCTTTGATCTTTAAAAGCATATGTAATAACACACAACACATATATCTTAATACATTTTTTGTACCGCTTCATTTTTATTTTTTTTAAAGCTTTAAGAAAAAGATAGAAGTAAGGAAAGTAAAGAAGGTGCGCAAGAGTTGTGAAGTGCAGGAGAGTGTTGGGAAAAGAAAGCCCCTTAGAAAAGAAGTTAGAGAAGGAAGTAAAGTAAGAAAGTAGACCCTAGAAAAGAAAGAAAAAGAAAGTAAGGACAATCGCTCTATTATAACATTAAACTCCGCAGAAAGACTACCAACCAAGTCTGTTTTTGTTGTTTTATCTCCCAATGCCAGGTCCTGATACCATTTATTTATTTATTTATTTTTAAAATTACTATTGCACCTCATGCTTGTAATAGGTCCATAAACGTAGACCACGTCTTTTGGAATTGGTTTGCTTTATCTGCTAAGAGGAATCTCATCTCTTCCAGATGTAATGTTTCAAACATATTTGATATCCACATTTTTATTGTTGGTGTGGGCGCATTTTTCCAGAATTTAAGTATGAGCTTTTTTCCCATTATTAGCCCGTAATTGAGTAAATTCTTCTGATACACGTTTAATTCAGGGATACCTTCCGATATCCCAAAAATGATCCATTCTGGTTTTGGTACCAGTTTTATTTAATTAATTTTGAAAAAATATCAAATATTCCATGCCAGAATTTTTGGATTTTTGTACAAAAAACAAAAGAGTGCGCTATGGTAGCTTCTTGACACAGACATTTATCACAGATTGGTGAAACATTAGGAAAGATTTTATTTAATTTAGTTTTTGAATAGTATAGTCTATGTAATGTTTTGAATTGGATAAGCGTATGTCGTACATTGATCGAGCATTTATGCACCTGTAGTAAATGTTTATCCCAGCTCTCTTTTGAAATTTTTATAGCTAATTCTTGTTCCCAGTCTCTTCTAATTCCATCTGTTGTGGGTATTTCTATGTTTAAAATGATATTATATAAGTACGATATTAAGTTAGCTGATTCCGCCTTTGTCTTCATTGCTTCATCCAGTAAGTCGGAAGGCATATTATGATAGTCTTTTGTGTATTTTTTCAAATAATCACAAATTTGAAGATATTTAAAATATTGGTTATTTTTCAAATTATATTTCAGTTGTAGTTGTTGAAATGATAGTAATTTTCCCACTTCATACAGATCTTCGAGCGTTTTGATTCCCATTCTTTCCCAATGTATAAATGATTTGTCTATGATTGATGGTTTAAACGATGGGTTATTGGCTATTGGTATTGAGAGAGATAGGTTTCTTAATTTTAGATTCTGTTTTATTTGTTTCCATGTTCTAATTGTGCTATGTATAATTGGGTTTTTATTATAATTTTTATTATTCAGATTTATTGGTGAGAGGATAATCGCTCCTATATTACTCGGGGAGCAATCCCCTTTTTCCATTACAATCCAGTCCGCCTGCTGGGCAGAATTGTCCAGCAGGTGAATCATATTTTTAATATTTACTGCCCAATTATAATACATAAAGTTAGGGAGCGCTAGACCCCCCCACTCTTTTCGTTTATTAAGGTGTGTTCTTTGTATTCTATGGGGTTTATAATCCCATATGAAATTTGTAATGTCTGAGTCCAATTTTTTGAAAAACTTTTTTGGGAGATATATAGGTATTGATTGAAATAGGTATAGAATTTGTGGTAAGAAAATCATTTTTATAGCGTTTATTCTGCCTATTAAGGACATCGGAAGTGTTTTCCAGAATTTAATCAAATTATTTAATTTCTTAAGTAGAGGATTATAATTGGCTTTAAACATATCCTGGTAATTTCTAGTAATTTCAATTCCCAAATATTTGAATTTTTCTGTAGCTATTTTAAAGGGGAATTTCCTGAGATGTGTTGAGTCGTGTTGTGTTGTGGTTTTGTGATGTACAGTAGTACATCATCGGCATATAGGGATATTTTGTTATTTGAATATTTTGTATTATAACCGTAAATATCCAGGTGTGTTCTTATTTTTTCAGCAAGGGGTTCAATTACCAAAGCAAATAACAGCGGAGATAATGAACAACCTTGTCTATTGCCCCTTGATAGTTCAAATTTCGAGGATAATATATTATTAGTTAGTATTCTAGCCGTAGGTTTGTTATATAATAGTTTTATCCATGCAATGAAGTTCTCTCCCAATTGGAATTTTTGCAATACTTTAATCATATAATCCCATACTACTTGATCAAACGCTTTTTCTGCATCCAGTGAGATGATAGCTAACTCTTGGTCGTGAGATTTATGTGAGTGCATTATGTTAAGCAAACGTCTCAAGTTATTGAATGAATGTCTCTTAGGTATAAATCCTGTTTGATCCTCATTTATTAGTCTACTAACATACCTGCTTAGTCTACTGGCTAGTGTTTTCGCTATTATTTTTTGATCCGTATTTAACAAAGCAATGGCTCTATATGAACCTGGTTCTTCTATATTTTTATCTTTTTTAAGTATTAATATGATCGTTGATTCTGCTAGTGTTTCAGGTAAGCTTTGCTCCTCAAAAGCATATGTATACATTTTCTGTAATCGTGGAGTAACTATGTCATAAAAAGATTTATAAAATTCATTACTGAATCCATCTGGTCCTGGTGTTTTTCCATTCTTTAGTGTTTTTATTGTGTCTTCTATCTCCTTAGAAGTAATTTGTGCTCCCAGTTCCTCTTGTTCCCTCAGTTCTAATTGTGGTAGGTTACAGTTATCTAGAAATTCTGAAATTTTATTATTGTCTATTAACGTTTTAGATGTGTATAGATTCTGGTAAAATTGAGCAAATCTTTTATTGATATCCTTGGGTAATGTTAATAATTCCCCTCTATCTGATTTAATCTTTAATATTGCATTCTCTTTTTCCCGTTTTTTCAGTTGGCGTGCTAAAAGTTTGTGGGGTTTATCCCCGAATTCGAAGTGTTCTTGTTTTGTGATTTTAAATAATGTTATAACTTTCTCTGACAGTAATTTATTTAGCTTGAATTTCAATAATAGGATTTTATTATGTTTATCCATAGTTGGATCTTTAGCATTATCTGTATCTAATTGTTTTATTTGTTCTTCTAAATGTCTTTGTTCATTCTTATTCTTTTTATTTTGATAAGCTTGAAATGAAATAATGACTCCTCTAATAAATGCTTTGAAGGATTCCCATAATAGCGTGGGGGATATATCTGGTGTATCATTTATCTCAAAAAATAGGTCCATCTGTTTTTTTAGATATATACTCCCTTGTGGGTCTTTTAAAATTTGCGAGTTAAACCTCCAGAACGATTTATTCATAGACATTCCTTCTAGTTTTAAAACAAAAGTTAACGGGGAGTGGTCTGAGATCGCATTAGTGTGGTATTTAGGGTTCATAGTGTGCGGAATTAATTTTGTATCCACAAGAAAATAGTCTATCCGTGAGTATGTTTTATGCACCGTTGAATAAAACGAATAATCCCTTCCCGTCGGGTTTGCAATTCTCCACACATCTACTATATTTGTGTTTTCCATATATGTATGTAAAAGTTCACTGGTTTTAGATTTCCTATTACCTTTTTGTTTTTGCATCGATTTATCTAGATAAGGGTCTAAAACACAGTTAAAGTCTCCTCCAATTATGACATTTTGATAATTACATTCTGCAATTATATTCAGAATTTTATTAAAAAATTGAGGGTTATCAAAATTGGGTGCATATATGTTTACCAACGTAATTGGCGTATTATTGATCTCTCCTGCTACTATAAGGTATCTCCCTTCCTTATCTGAAATAATATTCTTTGATTTAAATGGAATTCCTTTACGAATAATGATAGCGGTACCTCTAGATTTGGAAGTAAATGAAGACTGAAATGTTTGGCCTATCCAGTTCGCCCTCAGTCTCGTCTGATCTTGATGTTTAAGATGCGTTTCCTGTAGAAACGAAATATCCGTGTTGTATGATTTCAACTGAGCTAGTATCTTGCCCCTTTTAATAGGTTCATTAATACCCCTTATATTCCAACTGCATAGTGTGATTCCTCCCATTTTCTTTTGATTGTCGTCATACATTTCTACCTATTTTGATGACCTTATTTATTATGGTGCATTCATACCTCAGGACTCTGGTTATTTTGGGAGCATTTATAATATAGACTTCCTTGGTAGTTCCCCTCTGCGATTGTCCTTGAAAAGAAAACACATAGATGTGACATATTGTGATAATAAAAAAAAAAAGTATATCAAATAAATTTACGGTGTCCGAAACTCAGACACCGTAGTGAGTGACCCACTCGTCTGTGGGGTACGACATCTATATCGCTTCCGGCGTAGATGTTAAAAGGTTAGCCCCGCTGCCTTTATTACCCAAACCCTAGGGGGTCGGTACCGTTTCCAAATAAGTTCTATTTCACCCAGTTGCAGTATATATATATATATGTTTCATTCCGACTTATCAAATCTAATCATGTATTAAGTTACATATATTCCTCACTCTTTATCTCTTAACTATTTGTAAATGGTTTTAGTATTGTTAAAAGTGAGTTGTTCGCTGAAAGGGTTAACCGAATTCAGGCTCCTGGAATTGTGCCAGGTGCCCGAGTCTCCTCCCCTCCCCACTCGAGCTGCGGAACATATGTGATTACGGTTGTCTGCGTTATAAAGCAGGCAACACATTTTTATCAGTTTCAGTTGCTATTTCTATATTAGTATTGTTAATTATTAATTATTATTAATTCTCAATATTTTGTAAAACTATATAAGCCATGTGATGTTTTTCGCTCTCAGCTCAGCAGATTCACTCCCATGTTATCAGTCTTTCCTCATTTGAGCACAGAATGTCCTTGAGTTAGATTCCGCAATGTTCAAGGCGAGATAATAATGTCTAGACACGTCTCGTGGAAAATCTGTTGCGTGTAGTAATTTTTAAAGATTGGTGTTGTTCGCTTATTTCACTTTTCTTGTAATATTCTTGTTGGGGGAATAAGCAAATTAATTTGTTCATGACGTCTTGGTGATCAATCTTCAGTTGTTGCTGCCTTGGCCACGATTTCTTGAGCGTATTTAAGAGATTCCACCGAGTTAATAAATGTTTTTGAGGTTCCCATGAAAGTAATACGCATTCTGGCCGGATAATACACTCCACATCTGACACCCTTGACCTCGTAAAGAGCTTCTCTGGTCTGTGAGAACTTTCTTCTCTTCAGAACAATCTCGTGAGGGTAGTCCCGTAGGAGTTTAATAGAATCATTTCTGTACATCATGTTCTCTCCGTATTTGATCTTTTTCATCAGCGCTTCCATTGTTGGGATATCCCGAAGTTTGATTATGATCTGTCTTGGGTAGGCATGTTCTCCTTGAGATCTTGGTTTAACTCTGGGTAGTCGATGTGCTTCTTCAATTACAGGTGCCTCAGATAGATTGAGCACGTGTTTAATTAGGTTGGCAGTGTACCCACGAGCATTGTCCCCCTCAGCACCCTCTTTTACTCCACGTATTCGTATATTTTGACGTCTTGAGCGAGCTTCTAGGTCAACATATTTATCAGCAACCTTTGTAAGTTGGCTCTTGAGGCTGTCTATTTCTGACTTCATCGTCTGCATCTCTCCAGCCATCTCTTCCACAACAGCTTTCATATCTTTCACTGCAGTTACATTTGCAGATACAGTTTCCTGCACAGCCTCAAACATCTTTGTGGACTCTTCTGCCACCGTCTTAATTTTCTCCGTTAATTCTTCTTGCACATCATCAACTTTTTTTTGCAGAGCCCCAATGCACTCAAGTATTTTTTCATTACCGGCATTAATAAATGCATGCATGTTTTCCATCAAATTTAAGTTTCCAGCTTTCAAATCATTTTTCAAATCTCTTACCGAGTTCTTTAACTCCTCCATTTCGGTTTTCTCTTTTGTGGTCATCTCAGTCTTAGATCGTGTAGCCATTCCAGAGTCCACTCCAGAGGTCAGTTTTGCAGTTTCTTGATGTTCCTGAGTCTTCAGCAGGTGTTTTGTAGCTTTCCTCTGTGGGCTCCGACCTGGAGACGTGTTTTTCATTTAAAATGCCTCCCTCCGTTAAATTCACGGCGCTTACTGATGACGTCATCAGCACCGTGACATGAATGTTACATCAGATATATCCCCCACGCTATTATGGGAATCCTTCAAAGCATTTATTAGAGGAGTCATTATTTCATTTCAAGCTTATCAAAATAAAAAGAATAAGAAGGAACAAAGACACTTTGAAGAACAAATAAAACAATTAGATACAGATAATGCTAAAGATCCAACTATGGATAAACATAATAAAATCCTATTATTGAAATTCAAGCTAAATAAATTACTGTCAGAGAAAGTTATAACATTATTTAAAATCACAAACAAGAACACTTCGAATTCGGGGATAAACCCCACAAACTTTTCGCACGCCAACTGAAAAAACGGGAAAAAGAGAATGCAATATTAAAGATTAAATCAGATAGAGGGGAAATATTAACATTACCCAAGGATATCAATAAAAGATTTGCTCAATTTTACCAGAATCTATACACATCTAAAACGTTAATAGACAATAATAAAATTTCAGAATTTCTAGATAACTGTAACCTACCACAATTAGAACTGAGGGAACAAGAGGAACTGGGAGCACAAATTACTTCTAAGGAGATAGAAGACACAATAAAAACACTAAAGAATGGAAAAACACCAGGACCAGATGGATTCAGTAATGAATTTTATAAATCTTTTTATGACATAGTTACTCCACGATTACAGAAAATGTATACATATGCTTTTGAGGAGCAAAGCTTACCTGAAACACTAGCAGAATCAACGATCATATTAATACTTAAAAAAGATAAAAATATAGAAGAACCAGGTTCATATAGAGCTATTGCTTTGTTAAATACGGATCAAAAAATAATAGCGAAAACACTAGCCAGTAGACTAAGCAGGTATGTTAGTAGACTAATAAATGAGGATCAAACAGGATTTATACCTAAGAGGCATTCATTCAATAACTTGAGACGTTTGCTTAACATAATGCACTCACATAAATCTCACGACCAAGAGTTAGCTATCATCTCACTGGATGCAGAAAAAGCGTTTGATCAAGTAGATTGGGATTATATGATTAAAGTATTTCAAAAATTCCCTTCTTCAGTCTCGACTCGAAACTTCACCCATTCCTTCTCTCCAGAGATGCTGCCTGTTCCGCTGAGTTACTCCAGCATTTGTGTCCTTTTCGTAAACCAATGTCAGCAGTTCCTTGTTTTTAAACCATCTCTGCACCTGCCCCAAAGCCTCCACATCAGTCCTGTAATGGAGTGACCAGAACTGTATGCAATACTCCAAATGCTCTACTCATCTGCCAATCACCCCCTCATCTGTTAACATGATGTCAGTCTGAAGAAGGGTCCCGACCCGTAACGTCACCTATCCATGTTCTCCACAGATCTGATCCACCGAGTTACTGTAGCAATTGGTGTTAGAGTCACAGAGTGATACAGTGTGGAAACAGGCCCTTCGACCCAACGTGACCACACCAACCAACTTGTACCAGCCACATTAGTCCCACCTGCCTGCATTTGGCCCATATCCCTCCAAACTTGTCCGATCCATGTACCCCTGTTTAACTGTTTCTTAAACATTGGGATAGTCCCAGCCTCAACTACCTCGTCCAGCAGCTTTCCCCCCATATCCCTTGTTTCCGTCGGACCTAAGAGCTAAATCTAACTCTCTTGAAAACATCCAGTGAATTGGCCTCTACTGCCTTCTGTGGCAGACAATTCCACAAATTCACAACTCACAGGGTGAAAAGGTTTTCCCCCATCTCAGTCCTAAATGGCTTACCCCTTATTCCTAAACTGGGGCCCCTGGTTCTGGACTCCCATGGATCTGGATAGGAAAAAGCATGCTTGTTTTGAAAACGGTTTTTGGAAGCAGGTTTGATTCAGATTTTGCAATATAATTGTCAATAAGGAACAATTTTTTAAGAAATATTTCCCATTCGGCCTATAATAATTCAATAAACATTGGGGATTGGGAGGGGCCTCACAAGTGGAAAAGCCAAGCGCCTCCCTCTCAAATAATAAATTAAAACTGATAGTATTATGTAGCAATGTTACAAAATTTCAAGATTTCAAAAATCAAGTCTGCCATTTATCCCAACAGATAAAGCATATAAATAAGTTTAATTTGACACCTAATTCACTTTCATATTAAAAAAGTTATGGCCATTTTCATACTCGGAAATTAGCATCTTGTTCCCTATTGCTTTTCCATTGACTTAACACAAAAGCTGTGATCGAGGACAGTCAAAAGTCCATAACTTTATTAAACATTAAGTGAACGGAATGACATTTTCAGTTATTATAGATTGAAACATTCTGAAACAAATATGAAACAATCTTACTTGGATGACCTGAAATTAAAGTATATAATTAGTTAGTTACCTAACTGTAGCTAATTACAAAATTCAATTACTAGATCTAAACATCTATCCATTTCTTAAGAAAATATTAACATTTTTAAATCTCTCTCCCTCGCTCTCCCCTCACCCCCCCCCCCCCTATCATTCTCTCTCTTTCTTCCCCTCTCTTTCTCTCTCTCCCTCTATCTCTCTCTCTCTCTCTTTCATAGAAAATTAGAAAATAGGCGCAGGAGTAGGCCATTCAACCCTTCGAGCCTGCACCGCCATTCAATATGATCATGGCTGATCATCCAACTCAGTATACTGTACCTGCCTGCTCTCCATACCCGCTGATCCCTTTAGCCACAAGGGCCACATCTAACTCCCTTTTAAATATACCCAATGAACTGTGGCCTCAACTATCTTCTGTGGCAGAGAATTCCACAGATTCACCATTCTCTGTGTAAAAAAATGATTTTCTCATCTCGGTCCTAAAAGATTTCCCCCTTATCCTTAAACTGTGATCCCTTGCTCTAGACCTCCTCAACATCGGGAACAATCTTCCTGCATCTAGCCTGTCCAACCCCTTAAGAATTTTGTCCGTTTCTATAAGACTCCCCTCAATCTTGGTCGCCCAATTATAGGAAGGATGTCAACAAAATAGAGAGAGTACAGAGGAGATTTACCTAAATGTTGCCTGGGTTTCAGCAACTAAGTTACAGAGAAAGGTTGAATAAGTTAGGTTTTTATTCTCTGGAGCGCAGAAGGTTAAGAGGGGACTTGATAGAGGTCTTTAAAATGATGAGAGGGATAGACAGAGTTGACGTGGACAAGCTTTTCCCATTGAGAGTAGGGAAGCTTCATACAAGAGGACATGAATTGAGAATTAAGGGACAGAAGTTTAGGGGTAACCTGAGGGGGAACTTCTATACTCAGAGAGTGGTAGCTGTGTGGAATGAGCTTCCAGTGGAAGTGGTGGAGGCAGGTTCGATGTTATCATTTAAAAATAAATTAGATAGGTATATGGATGAGAAAGGAATGGAGGAATATGGTCTGCGTGCAGGCAGATGGGACTAGGGGAAAATAATTGTTTGGCACGGACTTGTAGGGCGGAGATGGCCTGTTTCCGTGCTGTAATTGTTATATGGTTATAAGGTAATCTTCTAAATTCTAGCGAGTACAAGCCGAGTCTATCCAGTCTTCCTTCATATGAAAGTCCTGACATCCCAGGAATCAGTCTGGTGAACCTTCTCTGCACTCCCTCTATGGCAAGTACGTCTTTCCTCAGATTAGGAGACCAAAACTGTACGCAATACTCCAGGTGTGAACTCACCAAGTACATAGGTATATTGTAAAACGTATCTGAAGCGTCGCTGAAAATCTGTCCCAGCCCGTGTGCGCGATTTTGGCGCCATTTAGAGGGGGGCGGGTTTAAAACGCGATTTTCCCTAGGCTGTTCAAATCGAGGTTGTTCAGCCTAGTTAATTATTTACGAAAAATCGCTGGAAGATTCCGTCGCTTGAGCTATTTTTACTTTTAAGGGGTTTATTTACTTGTTATAGTAGGTTAAAAATTAACCTCTAAACCCGCGACCGCCGACAATGGGCCGGATATCATACAGGGGACAACGGAAGGTAGGCTGTTTATTTTTACATTAAAAAGGACTTCTTAAGATCCCTTTATACAAACCTTTATGTTGCGAGTAGCTAATTGGGGGGGGGGGGGCATTATATCCCGCAATATTTTTCTGGGCATTTGGGGTACAAATCTACCGCAATGTGAACATTCTAAACCAGCGCGTTCCACAGGAACCCACTCACAAGCTGATTTAAATGCCATTAATTTACAGCAATTGAACACTAAATTCCTTCCATTTGGCCTATAAATTAATGTAAATGAGATTTAAAAATCATGTTTTATTGTGAATTCTTTGTGAATATTATTTGGACACTTAGGCTATTTAAAAATGTTAATCTTTTCTTAAGAAATTGATAGATGTTTAGATCTAGTAATTGAAGTTTGGAATTAGCTACCATTGGATAACTAACTAATTATATGCTTTAATTTCAGGTCATCCAAGTAAGATTATTTTATATTTGTTTCAGAATGCTTCAATCTGTGATAACTGTAAATTTCATTCTGTTCTCTTAATTTTTAAGAAAGTTATGGGCTTTTGACTGTCCACGATCACAGCTTTTTTGTTATGTCCATAGAAAAGCAATAGGGAACAAGATGCTAATTTCCGAGTATGAAAATGGCCATAACTTTTTTAATACATGAGATATGAAAGTGAATTAGGTGTCAAATTAAACTTTTTATGCTTTATCTGATGGGATAAATTGCAGACTTGATTTTTAAAATCTCAAATTTTGTAACATTGCTACTGTACAACTGCAGTAGAACCTCCTTACTCCTATACTCAAATCTTATGCAGTAGAACCTCCCCTCCCTCAACATCAGTCTTTCTCCCTCTCTCTCTCTATCTCCCCCTCTCCCCCCCTCTCTCTCTCTCTCCCTCTCTCCTTCTCTCTCTGCCTCCATCTCTCTCTCTTTCTCACTCCCTCTCTCTCACCGTCCAGTGCGGGTCAGCTCCATCTCCGGGCAGAGGCCGCGGCGCACCCTGTGGGGCAATGGGCAGGACGGCCTCAGCCCGGAAATGACGCATCTGCCACGGCCCCAAGATGGAGCCAACCCGCACTGGACGGTGAGAGAGAGGGAGTGAGAAAGAGAGAGATGGAGGGAGAGAGGGAGAGAGAGAGAGAGAGAGAGAGATGGAGGGAGAGAGAGAAAGATGGAGGGAGAGAGAGAAAGATGGAGGGAGAGAGAGAAAGATGGAGGGAGAGAGAGAAAGATGGAGGGAGAGAGATGGAGGGAGAGAGAGAAAGATGGAGGGAGAGAGGGAGGGAGAGATGGAGAGGGAGAGAAGGAGGGGAGAAAGAGATGGAGGGAGGGAGGGAGAGAGAAAGAGAGGGGGAGAAAGAGAGGAGGAGAAAGAGAGAGAACGATAGGGTGGAGAAAGTGGGGAGAGTGATGGGGAAAGATTTTAAAATGTTAAATCTTTTCTTAAATGGATAGATGTTTAGATCTAGTAATTGAATTTTGTAATTAGCTACAGTTGGGTAACTAACTAATTATATGCTTTAATTTCAGGTCATCCAAGTAAGATTGTTTCATATTTGTTTCAGAATGCTTCAATCTGTAGGGAGGTTTCACGGCAGTCGGGTCACGACCCATGACTCGTACTGTTGCTAGGCTACTCCAAATGGATTACACGCGATGAACTGCAGGTAGGCACTTACCATTGTTTCCAGCGTAGCGGGCCCGTTAAAACCCCACCGCTGAAATTGTCCATATTTGCGCTGTAAATAATTATGGAAATCGGGATAAGCGTGTGAGACATTTAGCCAAGTTCAGAATTCCAAAAGTGAGGAGAAATGACGGTGAATAGAAAAGAGAGCTGAAGGGACAACAACAGACAGAGTGCTTGGTGAACTGGCCGTTTACTCACTGCATTTCATCAACAAAGGCATTATTTGTGTTTTTTCTTGATTCCTTTGTCATCTAAAAAGTTTCAGAAGTGATAAATCTGGCTGTAATTTTTTTAAATCGCCCATGGTTCCCAAGTGGGTTTTTACGTACAAAATGAAAACGCACCTGAAGAAAAATTTACAGCCAGATTTATCACTTCTGAGACTTTTTAGATACCAAAGGAATCAAGAAAAAACACAAATAATGCCTTACTTGATGAAATGCAGTGAGCAAACGCAATAATTCCCAATATTTTCAATGTTTACCAAGTACTTTAGCTGCTGTAATCCCTTCAGTTCTCGCTTCTCTTTACCTTCATTTCGCTTCACTTTTGGAATTCTGAAGTTGGGTACATGTCTCTCACACTTACCCTGACTTCCACAATTTTTTTCAGCGCAAACATTCACCAATTTGACGGTTTTTAACAAGTAGGAAAGTACGCGTTTCTTGCATTAATAACATATTCTGGAAGTTACGGATGTCCTCCAGATGGATTGAGCGGCTCCGTGCGTCAAGCCCTATGACCCAGTGACCTTACATGCAACCCCCCTATTAAAAAAGTTATGGCCATTTGCATAGCATCTTGTTCCCTATTGCTTTTCCATTGACTTAACACAAAAGCTGTGATCAAGGACAGTCAAAAGCCTATAACTTTCTTAAAAATTAAGAGAACTGAAAGAAACTTTCAGTTATTATAGATTGAATAGCAACGTTACAAAATTTTGAGATTTAAAAAATCAAGTCTGCAATTTATCCCATCAGATAAAGCATAAAAAGAAGTTTAATTTGACACCTAATTCACTTTCATATTAAAAAGGTTATGGCCATTTTCATAGCATTTTGTTCCCTATTATCTAAATGGTGGCCGACTAGGAAAAGGGGAGATGCAGCGAGACCTGGGTGTCATGGTACACCAGTCATTGAAAGTGGGCATGCAGGTGCAGCAGGCAGTGAAGAAAGCGAATGGTATGTTAGATTTCATAGCAAAAGGATTTGAGTATAGGAGCAGGGAGGTTCTACTGCAGTTGTACAGGGTCTTGGTGAGACCACACCTCGAGTATTGCGTACAGTTTTGGTCTCCAAATCTGAGGAAGGACATTATTGCCATAGAGGGAATGCAGAGAAGGTTCACCAGACTGATTCCTGGGATGTCAGGACTGTCTTATGAAGAAAGACTGGATAGACTTGGTTTATACTCTCTAGAATTTAGGAGATTGAGAGGGGATCTTATAGAAACGTACAAAATTCTTAAGTGGTTGGACAGGCTAGATGCAGGAAGATTGCTCCCGATGTTGGGGAAGTCCAGGACAAGGGGTCACAGCTCAAGGATAAGGGGGAAATCCTTTAAAACCGAGATGAGAAGAACTTTTTTCACACAGAGAGTGGTGAATCTCTGGAACTCTCTGCCACAGAGGGTAGTCGAGGCCAGTTAATTGGCTATATTTAAGAGGGAGTTAGATGTGGCCCTTGTGGCTAAGGGGATCAGAGGGTATGGAGAGAAGGCAGGTACGGGATACTGAGTTGGATGATCAGCCATGATCATATTGAATGGCGGTGCAGGCTCGAAGGGCTGAATGGCCTACTCCAGCACCTAATTGCTATGTTCTATGTTTCTATTGCTTTTCCATTGACTTAATACAAAAGCTGTGATTGAGGACAGTCAAAAGCCCATAACTTTCTGAAATATTAAGAGAACTGATGGACATTTTCAGTTATTATAGATTGAAGCATTCTGAAACAAATATGAATCAATCTTACTTGGATGACCTGAAATTAAAGCATATAAGAGTACAGAGAAGGTTCACCAGACTGATTCCTGGGATGTCAGGACTTTCATATGAAGAAAGACTGGGTAGACTTGGCTTGTACTCGCTAGAATTTAGAAGATTGGGGGGACCTTATAGAAATTTGCACAATTCATAAGAGGTTGGACAGGCTAGATGCAGGAAGATTGTTCCCGATGTTGGGGAAATACAGAACATGGGGCCACACACAGTTTAAGGATAAGGGGGAAATGGTTTAGGACCGAGATGAGAAAAACATTTTTTCACACAGAGAGTGGTGAATGTGTGGAATTCTCTGCCACAGAAGGTAGTTGAGGCCACAGTTCATTGGCTATATTTAAGAGGGAGTTAGATGTGGCCCTTGTGTTGAAATGGATCAGGGGATATGGGGAGAAGGCAGGTACAGGATCCTGAGTTGGATGATCAGCCATGATTCTATCACATTGAATGGCGGTGCTGGCTCAAAGGGCCGAATGGTCTACTCCTGCACCTATTGTCTATTCCCCCAGCGCCCCTGCCATTCACAGCGAAGATCACTCTCTGGTTTGACTTCCTAAACTGCAACACCTCTCTCTCTCTCTCTCTCCCCCCCTCTCTCTCTCGTTCTCACTCCCTCTCTCTCACCGTCCAGTGCGGGTCGGCTCCATCTTGGGGCCGCGGCAGAGGCGTCATTTCCGGGCTGAGGCCGCCCCGCTGAAACATTATAGAGGGAGGTGGGAGGGGGGAGGGGGGAGGGGGGAGAGAGAGAGATGGAGAGGGGGCAGACAAAAAATAGCCATATTTATCACTTCTGAAACGTTTTAGATTCCGAGGGAATCAAGAAACAACACATGGTGAGCGCTCACCTGCAGTACATGGCGTGTCCTCCAGTTGGCGTCGCGTGGCAACAGTGACCCGACTGCCGTGAAACCTCCCTATTGCGGATAGTTAGTGATGAACTAACAACCTCTGTCTGTCTGTCTGTCGGTTTGTCTACTACACGTTGTTGTCATTCAAGATGATTTAAACTTCCCACCTGTGTTTATTCAACGCATTTCCAGCGGGAATGTGAAGGTCGGTCGTGGAGAATCGAACTCCCAGTGACCGAGCGCGCGAGCGAGCGACCGTTGGTGAACAACCTTCTGGAAACGGCGGGAAATAACGGGCGGCAACGGCTGAGGGAGCGCGAGCGGCGACAGTTGGTGGGATCCCGGCGGCCATCTTGACTACTGGCAGTCAGTCAGTCAGTCTCCCATTGACGTCAACGCGAGTGAAGCCAGAGGCGGCCATCTTGACTACTGGCAGTCAGTCAGTCTCCCGTTGACGTCAACAGTGTGGTCTGGCCGCCCGCCCGCGAGCGATGGTCGACAGTCGGGATGGGTTAGTGTGGGGGGGGGGGGGGCGGGTGAATGAGCGACGGTCAACAGCTGGACGGCCGAGCGAGCGTCCACAGCTGTGTGGGGGGGGAGTCGGTGATGGCCGCGGCTCCGGGCACCAACTGTCTCAAGGTCCCGCCCCCATCCGCGCTGATTGGACGAGGGCGCGGCGACCGACAGCGGTCCCGGCGAATGGGCGCAGGGTTAGAGGGACATCCCGCCTCCCATAGGTTCTGATTGGATGTGGACTGAGTGATGGGCGGACGGATCATCCAATAGGCAGGGGTTGGAGGTTGTCCCGCCCCCTCTCGTTGCTGGTTGGATCGAGCAGGGAGAGGGGCGGACGGGTCATCCAATGAGGAGGTGGGTAGTGTCTGAGGGTTGACCCGAACGCGCGCATTGGAGGAGGATGGGAGACTGAGGGATGGAAGGGCCAATGGGCGGGGGAGTTGGTCGTTGTCCCGCCACCTGTCGTTGCTCATTGGAGGAGGAGGGAGACGGACAGACGGCCCGGCCAATTGGGAGAGGGGGGGGGGTCGATAGCCGTCGCCAATTGAGAGGGTGACGGGCGGAAGTGTCAACAGCTGGAGGCCGAGCCTTATCCGCCCTGGAGCGAGTGTAATACAGTTTAATCGCCCGGGAGCGAGTGTAATACAGTTTGCTCACTGCATTTCATCAAGTAAGGCATTATTTGTGTTTTTTCTTGATTCCTTTGGTATCTAAAAATTCTCAGAAGTGATAAATCTGGCTGTAAATTTTTCTTCAGATGCGTTTTCATTATGTATGTAAAAACCCACTTGAGAACCATGGGCGATTTAAAAAAAAATACAGCTAAATTTATCACTTCTGAATCTTTTTAGATGCCAAAGGAATTAAGAAAAAACACAAATAATGCCTTAGTTGATGCAATGCAGTGAGCAAACGGCCAATGTTCGCCAAGCACTCTGGCTGTTGTTGTCCCCCTTATTCTTAAACTGTGACCCCTTGTTCTGGACTTCCCCAACATCGGGAACAATCTTCCTGCATCTAGCCTGTCCAACCCCTTAAGAATTTTGTACGTTTCCATAAGATCCCCCCTCAATCTTCTAAATTCTAGCGAGTACAAGCCGAGTCTATCCAGTCTTTCTTCATATGAAAGTCCTGACATCCCAGGAATCAGTCTGGTGAACCTTCTCTGTACTCCCTCTATGGCAAGAATGTATTTCCCCAGGTTAGGAGACCAAAACTATACGCAATACTCCAGGTGTGGTCTCACCAAGACCCTGTACAACTGCAGTAGAACCTCCCTGCTCCTATACTCAAATCCTTTTGCTATCAATGCTAACATACCATTCACTTTCTTAACTGCCTGCTGCACCTGCATGCCTACTTTCAATGACTGGTGTACCATGACACCCAGGTCTCGTTGCAATCGGCCACCATTCAGATAATCTTGTTCCTTTTTTACTTAGTATGGCTGTATGGTAACTCAAATACAACTTGAAAACATCCAGTGGATTGGCCTCCACTGCCTTCTGTAGCAGGGAATTCCACAGATTCACAACTCTCTGGGTGAAAAGGTTTTTCCTCATCTCAGTCCTATACGACCTACCCGTTATTCTTAAACGGTGGCCCCTGGTTCTGATAATATCCTATTATATAATACAAATGATAACATAAGGTATTTTATTAAGTAAAGATTAATTTGACTTCTTTGGGTTTTGGGTTCTGAAGCTTTGTAATTCTGTGCTGTAGATGAGCTGGGTGATCAGGAGATTGGAGGCCAATCTTTGTTTATTAGAGTGATGGCCCAGGAGGGTTAAGTATGTGTTGCATACTTGACTTTGTATCCCCTGGCACTTTCGCCGGCTAAATGATTAGTAAAGCTTGTGTTGGTTGAACTAACTTATTGTGAGTTGACTGTTTTAAGAAATGGACCTTAACAGTTCTGAGCGCCCCAACATGGGGAACATGTTTCCTGCATCTACCATGTCCAATCTCTCACTAATTTTATACGATTCTATAAGATACCCGCTCATCCTTCTGAATTCCAGTGAATACAAACCCAGTCGACCCATTCTTTCAACATACGTCAGTCCCGCCATCATCATCATTTCCTGAAAAGGTTGGCATTTTCTTTCATTATTGATAACACAACATGAATTCTGAAGAATTCCGAAGAACACAGTCAGGTCAGGAAAAACTTGCTTTATTTGTTAGGCAAGGCACAAATGTGTCAAGACTTTCTTTAAAAAAAACTTTAAAATGCTTTTAAGTGTTTGGGCCAGTGGCAGCCAGCTGGTACTGTGAGCAGTCGGCTGTGTGCAGCTTGGCTCACTTTTGCATTTTCACTTGGGTACAGTATGAATGAGAAGATGCTGGTACTGTTGCTTGTCTGCTCCTCGACAGGGCCAAGGAGGGCTTATATTAGGAACACTTCTCCATCCGGTCCCCACCACGGATGGCTGACCTGCTGAGTTCTACCGGCACTTTGGAGGGGAATGGGCAGGCGACGTGTCGGATCTGGACGTTTCTATGGACTCATGGAGTCGGGGGGGGGGGGGGGGAAGCTGGAAAAAAAAGTTGGGGTCGGGACAGACTCCAGGATTTTATAGTGATGAGTGGAGAGTCTCCTCAAATTGGAGAATTCTGTGTTCATGTCATTTGGGCTGTAAGCTATGAGGTGCTGTTCCTCTAATTTGTGTGTCACCTCACTCTGGCAATGGAGGAGGCCCAGGACAGAAAGACCAGTGTGGGATTGGGAAGGGGAGTTAAAATGGTTGGCAGCAGGGAGATTCAACAGGCCTTGACGGACTGGGCGCAAGTGAAGGGTGAAATGCATGCCTAGTCTAGATACAAGGAACAGCAGATGCTGGCTTACAAAAAGAGACCCAATCTCCTGGAGTAACTTGCACCTCTGGAGAGTATGGACAGGCAACATTCTAGGTCAGGACCCTTCTTCAGACTGCTTGGTGTGGGGGGTGGAGAAAGTCGGAAAGAAGAGGTGGGAGTGGTCGCCTTAGATTGCCTTCCCTCTACAGATACCGCCTGACCCACTGAGTTCCTCCACCGCTTTAGAGGGAATGGACCGACGACGTTTTGAGTCAGGACCCTTCTTCAGACTGATTGGAGAGGGTGGGGGGAGGAAGCCAGAAAAGAGAGTTGGGGGCTAGACAAAGCCTGGCAAGTGATAGGTGGACACAAAATGCTGGAGTAACTCAGCGAGACGGGCAGCATCACTAGAGAGAAGGAATGGGTGATGTTTCAGGCTAAGACCCTTCTTCAGAAGTGATAGGTGGATACAGGTGAGGGAGACACAAGAAACAGCAGATGCTGGAATCTTGCATAGAACACAATTTAATTAGATGCACATAGCCTCTTGCCCTGAGTGGGGGAATCGAAGACCAGAGGACATGGGTTCAAGGTGAAGGGGAAAAGATTTAACAAGAATCTGAGGGGTAACTTTTCAACAGAGAGTGGTGGGTGCATGGAACAAGCTGCCGGTAGAGGTAGTTGAGGCTGGGACTGTCCCAACATTTAAGAAACAATTATAGACAGACATAGATGGGCCAAGTTTGGAGGGATATGGACCAAATGCAGGCAGGTGGGACTAGTGTAGCCGGGACATGTTCGTCGGTGTGGGCCAGTTGGGCCGAAGGGCCTGTTTCCACACCGTATCACTCTGTGACCCCAACACTACGTGCTGGAGTAACTCAACGGGTCAGGTAGCATCTGTGGAGAACATGGATAGGTGACGTTTCACAGAGTGCTGGAGTAACTCAGCGGGTCAGGCAGCATCTGTGGGGAACATGGATAGGTGACATTTCGGGTCAGGGCCCTTCTTCAAACTGACACTATGTTGACAGCTGAGGGGTCGGCAGATGAGTGAAGTAAGTGACAGAAGCGAGGGAAAATAAGGAGATAAAAGGATGTGAGATAAGGAGAGAGGAATGTATATGTGCAGCTTTAAGGGACATTGATCAGGTAGCATTTGGAGTATTGCATACAGTTCTGGTCACTCCATTACAGGACTGATATGGAGGCTTTGGGGAAGGTGCAGAGATGGTTAACCAGAATGGTTTAAAAACAAGGAACTGCAGATGCTGGTTTACAAAAAAGGACACAAAACACTGGAGTAACTCAGTGGGACAGGCAGCATCTCTGGAGAGAAGGACTGGGTGACATTTCGGGTCGAGACTGAGGACGGTCTCGACCAGAAACGTTACCCATTCCTTCCAGCATTTTGTGTTTACCTAAACAGCGCCTATCTATCCACGTGGCGGTGTGCCGGCAAGCTGGAGGAGTGGGCAAAGGCCTTGCCACAGAGCGGGCAGGTGAAGGGGCGTTGGCCGGTGTGGACTCGCCGGTGCTCCAGCAGGTGGTCAAGGCTTACCACAGGATGGGCAGGGGAAGGGATGCTCACCGCTGTGGGTACGCCGGTGCTGCCACAGGCTGGACATGCGGTTGAAACTCTTGCCACACTCAGCGCACACAAAGGGTCTCTCTCCGGTGTGTATCCGCTGGTGCTCCCGCAGCCCCCATGCTCTCTTGTCACAGTGGGAGCAGCTGCTCGCCGACATGGCCCCGCCGGTGCGGCCGCAACCCCCGCGAGCTGTCAAACGACTCACCACAGTACGGGCAGTCGTAGGGCGGGCCACTGGTGTGCACGTGCTGGTGAGACAGGGCATGGGAGGGCATGGCAAAGTGCTCTCCACACACCGGGCTGTGGACGGGACGGTCACCTGCATGCACCCGCTGGTGAGACCGCAGGTTGCAGGAACGGGTCAAGCTCTTGCCACACTGGGCGCAGGTGTAGGGGCGCTCGCCAGTGTGGGTGCGCTGGTGCTTCTGCAGGTGAGGAGACTGAGTGAAGCCCTTGCCGCACTGGGCGCAGATGAAGGGGCGCTCCCCGGTGTGGGTGCGCTGGTGCACCTGCATGGTGCTGGAGTGGGTGAAGCTCTTGCCACACTGGGCGCAGGTGTAGGGGCGCTCGCCAGTGTGGGTGAGCTGGTGCTTCTGCAGGTGAGGAGACTGAGTGAAGCCCTTGCCGCACTGGGCGCAGATGAAGGGGCGCTCCCCGGTGTGCGTGCGCTGGTGCACTTGCATGGTGCTGGAGTGGGTGAAGCGCTTGCCACACTGGGCGCAGGTGTAGGTGCGCTCGCCAGTGTGGGTGAGCTGGTGCTTCTGCAGGTGAGGAGACTGAGTGAAGCCCTTGCCGCACTGGGCGCAGATGAAGGGGCGCTCCCCGGTGTGGGTGCGCTGGTGCACCTGCATGGTGCTGGAGTGGGTGAAGCCCTTGCCGCACTGGGCACAGGTGTAGGGGCGCTCGCCGGTGTGGGTGCGCTGGTGATCCAGCAGGCCGCTGTACTGGGTGAAGCCCTTGCCGCAGTCGCTGCAGGTGTAGGGCCATTCCCCGGTGTGCAACTGCCTGTGCACCTTTAATTCCGTGGACGACTTGAAGCTCTTTCCGCATTCGGAGCAGGTGAAGGGCCGCTCCCCGATGTGCAACCGCCTGTGCACCTTTAGTTCCATGCACGACTTGAAGCTCTTGCCGCAGTCGGAGCAGGTGAAGGGCCGCTCACTGCTGCGCACCCGCCGGTGCTCCCACAGCCCCGACAGCTGGGTAAAGCTCTTGCCGCATGTGGAGCAGCCATAGTGCCTCTCGCCCGTGAACCCGCCGGTGGGTCTCCAGGACATTCGCCGTCTTGAAACTCTTGCCGCACTCTGAGCAGTTGAATGGGTGTTCACCTGTGTGCACCCGCCGGTGATCTCCAGCTCGCTCGGGCACCGGCAGGCCGTGCCACATACGTCGCACTCATAACGCTTCTCCTTGTTGTGCCCCGTCATGTGGTCCTCCACCGAAGCTCAGCCCCTCGAAGCTCAGCCCGCACACCGAGCAGATGGGAGGCTCACCGGCATCCTGGACGCCCTCAATGGCCGCTCACGTCCCCGGCTCTCCGTCCACAGTAACGGCTCCAAAACCGTGCAGGATGGGAATACAGAGGGTCAACAAGCTGGCAAACAGGACATTACTAGCACATATTGAGTATGTTTATGGCGGAGGAAACCGTTATATAATTCTGCGTGGCACACTGGCGCACCGGTACAGTTGCTGCCTCACCGCCAGAGACCCGGGGCCGATCCTGACTACGGGTGCTGTTTGTGCGGAGATTGTACGTTCTCTCCTTGCCCTGCGTGGGTTTTTACTCCAGCTGCTCCGGATTCCTCCAACATTTCAAAGACGTTAAGGGTTGTAGATTAATCGGCCTCAGCAAAATTGCTGAATTTTCCCTAATGTGCGTGGGATAGTGCTAGTGTACGGGGTGATCGCTGGTCGGGGCGGACTCCATGGGCCGAAAGACCTGTTGTTTCCGCGCTGCATCTCTAAACTAAACTAAACCAAAGAAGGGTGTCGACCCAAAACGCCACCCATTCCTTCTCTCCAGATGCTGCCTGACCCGCTGAGTTACTCCAACACTTTGTGTCTATCTTCTCCACAGATGCTGCCTGACCCGCTGAGTTACTCCAGCACTTTGTGTCTATCTTCTCCACAGATGCTGCCTGACCCGCTTGAGTAACTCAGCGGGTCAGGCAGCATCTGTGGAGAAGATAGACACAAAGTGTTGGAGTAACTCATGCACTTCGTCATACAGTCATAGAGTGATACAGCGTTGGAAAGAAGCCCTTCAGCCCAACTCGTTCCCGCACTCCTAGATCCCTCGGCTCCACACATTCCGCAAGGCTCAGAGTTGTACAGAGTCCTAGTGAGACCACACCTGGAATACTGTGTGCAGTTTTGGTCCCCTAATTTGAGGAAAGGCATTCTTGCTATTGAGGGAGTGCAGCGTAGGTTTACAAGGTTAATTCCCGGGATGGCGGGACTGTCATATGCTGAGAGAATGGAGCGGCTGGGCTTGTACACTCTGGAGTTTAGGATGAGAGGGAATCTTATTGAAACATATAAGATTGTTAAGGGATTGGACACGCTGGAGGCAGGAAACATGTTCCCGATGTTGGAGGAGTCCAGAACCAGGGGCCACAGTTTAAGAAGTAGGCCATTTAAAACGGAGACGAGGAAACACTTTTTCTCACAGAGAGTGGTTAGTCTTTAGAATTCTCTGCCTCAGAGGGCGGTGGAGGCCACTTCTCTGGATACTGTCAAGGGAGAGGTAGATAGGGCTCTTAAAGATAGGGTCAGGGGATATGTGGAGAAGGCAGGGACGGGGTACTGTTTCGGGATGATCAGCCATGAACACATTGAATGGCGGTGCTGGCTCAAAGGGCCGAATGGCCTACTCCTGCACCTATTATCTATTGCCCCAGCGCCCCGCCATTCAGTGAAGATCCTGCCCTGGTTTGACTTCCTAAACTGCAACGCTCTCCCCACCCCCAAACAATGTGACCTCCTCCCTGTGGCTCCCTGCCCCTTACCCCTGCCACCTCCTGCTCCTTACCCCCCTTTGCTCCCTCCCCCTTCCCAAAGTGTGAATCCCCACCAGGCTCCCTACCCGTTCCTTGACTCACTTATCCCCTCTCCCCCCCCCCCAGTTCCCTGCCCCCCCCCCCATTCATCCCCCTCGGCAGCAAACCCACTCCCCCTTGAATCCCTCCCCCCTCCCTTTGCTCCCTGCTTCCCCCCGCTACTAACTTCACCCCTTTTCCACCCCCAGACTCTTGCCCCCTCCCTCCCCGTACTGTCTCCTCTCTCTCTCTCTCTGAACCTCTCCCCTTATTCCTGCCCCTCAGCCTCCCACCGCTCAGATATCTCTCTCTTCCTCTCCCCTCCGAATCTCTCTCTCCTCCCCTCCCCTCTCTCACTCGCTCCTTTCTCTCTCCACCCCTCAATTTCTCTAACTGCTCCTCTCTCTCTCCCTCTCCCTCTACTCAATCCCTCTCTCCCTCCCCACTCCCTGTCTCTCTATCTCCCTCTCCCACCCTCTGTCTCTCTCTCCCTCTTTCTGTCTCTCTCTGTGTCTCTGTCTCTCTCCCCCCCCTCTCTCCCTCCCTCAGCTCTTTTTCTCCCCCCATGTTGTTCTCTCTCTCCCTCACTCCCTCTCTCTCGCTCTCTACCCCCCTCTCTCTCACTCACTCCCTCTCTGTGCCGCCCCGGCCCCTATCTCTGGCTCTCTCTCTATCCTCTCTTCTCACTCACTCTCTCCCCACCCCCTATCTCACCCTCTCTTGTTCTCTTCCTTTCTCTCTCTCTCTATCCCCTTCTCTCTCCATCTCTCCCTCCCCACCCTCTCTCACTCTTGTTCTCTCCCTCCTCGCACTCTATCCCTCTCCTCCTCTTTTTTCTCCCCCTCTTTCTCTCTTCCGCCCCTATCTCTCTCTGTCTCTCCCTCTCTATCCCCTTCCCCCTCTCTCCCCCTCCCTCTGTCTCTCGCCTTCTCCCTCTCCCCTTCCCTCTCTCCCCTGCTCCCCTTCTCTCACCGTCCAGTACAAAGATCCTCCAGCGCTTTATTTAGGATCTTTGGTCCCGTGCGGGTCGGCTCCATCTTGGCCACAGACGCGTCATTTCCGGGCTGATGCCCCTCCCTCTGTCTGCGGGGCAACGGGCCGGGGCCGTGAGGTCATTTCCGGGCTGATGCCCCTCCCTCTGTCTGCGGGGCAACGGGCCGGGGCCGTGAGGTCATTTCCGGGCTGAGGCCCCTCCCTCTGTCTGCGGGGCAACGGGCCGGGGCCGTGAGGTCATTTCCGGGCTGAGGCCCCTCCCTCTGTCTGCGGGGCAACGGGCCGGGGCCGTGAGGTCATTTCCGGGCTGAGGCCCCTCCCTCTGTCTGCGGGGCAACGGGCCGGGGCCGTGAGGTCATTTCCGGGCTGAGGCCCCTCCCTCTGTCTGCGGGGCAACGGGCCGGGGCCGTGAGGTCATTTCCGGGCTGAGGCCCCTCCCTCTGGTTGCGGGGCAACGGGCGGTCAGGGCCGGGCCGGGCCGGGCGGGGATGAGCCGTGAGTACAACCCCTCCTCCACTCTCACTCTCTCTCCCTCCGCCGCCGGTGAAGCGTTTCTAATCTCCCTCTCCCTCACTACCCGGGGTCCGGGCCCCGTTGCTAGGGGGAGGATGACGCCTCCACCGGAAGTCGCTCCCCTCCGCGGCCCAACAAACCCTCACAACTCGCTTTAAATAAAAGATCTTGGCTCCAAACCCCGTCCACACGTGATTCCACCTCCTCCCCCCCCCCCCGGGACACAGGCGGCTGTGGAGCATTTTACTGCCGGTTTACAGGGTTTATTGGCTCTTCCCGCCTCCACCCCCGCGGGGTCAGGTCCCCCCCCCCCCTCTCTCCCCATCTCTCTCCCCATCTCTCTCCCCATCTCTCTCCCCATCTCCCCCCATCTCTCTATCTACTGTCAAATAGTAAACAACGACTGTGGGATAATGCACACAGACATCTCTCTCCCTCTCTCTCTGCCTCTCTCTCTATCTCCATCTCCCGATCTATCGCTTTCTGTCTCTAAATCTATATATCTCTGTCTATCTACCTCCATCTATCTCTCTCTATTTATCTCTCCCTCTATCTCTCAATTTCTGTCTCTGGAGGGGGAGAGGGTGGGGAAGGAGATGGAGAGAGAGAAGGGGGTAGAGAGAGAGAGGGTGGGGAGGGAGAGATGGAGAGAGAGAGAAAGGGATAGAGAGAGAGAGAGACTGGAGAGGGAGAGAAGGGGATAGAGAGGGAAAGAGGGTGGGGAGGGAGAGATGGAGAGAGGGAAGGGGATAGAGAGAGAGGGAAAGAGGATGGGGAGAGAGGGGATAGAGAGAGAGAGGGTGGGGAGGGAGAGATGGAGAGAGAGAAGGGGATAGAGAGAGAGAGAGAGGGAGAGATGGCGAGAGAGAAGGAGATAGAGAGAGGGGGAAAGGGTGGGGAGGGAGAGATGGAGAAAGAAGGGGATAGAGAGAGAGGGTGGGGAGGGAGAGATAGAGAGAGAGGGGGATAGAGCTAGAGGGGAGAGGGTGGGGAAGGAGAGGGAGAGAGAGAAGGGGGTAGAGAGAGGGTGGGGAGGGAGAGATGGAAAGAGAAGGGGACACAGAGAGAGAGAGAGGCTGGAGAGAGAGATGGAGAGAGAGAAAGGGATAGAGAGAGAGAGGGTGGGGAGGGAGAGAATGGGAGAGAGGGAAGGGGTTAGAGGAAGAGAGAGAGAGGGTGGGGAGGGAGAGATGGAGAGAGAGAATGGGATAGAGAGAGAGGGAAAGAGGAGAGAGAGGGAGGGAGATTGCGAGGAGGGAGAGATGGAGAGAGAGAAGGGGATAGAGAGAGAGGGAAAGGAGAGAGAGAGAGGGTGGGAGATTGCGAGGAGGGAGATGGAGAGAGAGAAGGGGATAGAGGGTGGGGAGGGAGAGAGAGGGTGAGATGGAGAGAGAGGGAAAGAGGGTGGGGAGGGAGAGATGTAGAGAGAGAGAGGGCGGCGAGGGAAAGATGGAGAGGGAGAAGGGGATAGAGGGTGGGGAGGGAGAGATGGATAGAGAGAAGGGGATAAAGAGAGAGGGAAAGAGGGGAGAGAGAGGGACATTGCAAAGAGGGTGGGGAGGGAGAGATGGAGAGGGAAAGAAGGTGGGGAGTGAGAGATGGAGAGAGAGAAGGGAATAGAGAGAGGGAGAGAGAGTGGGGAGGGAGAGTTGGAGAGAGAGAAGGGGATAGAGAGGGGGAGAGGGTGGGGAGGGAGAGATAGAGAGAGAGAGAGAGGGGGAAAGTGTGGGGAGGGAGAGATAGAGAGAGAAGGGGATAGAGAGTGAGAGAGTGGGCGGGGAGGGAGAGATGGAGAAAGAGAAGGGGATAGAGAGAGAGAGAGGGGGTGGGGAGGGAGAGATGGAGAGAGAGAAGGGGATAGAGAGAGAGGGTGGGGAGGGAGAGATGGAGAGAGAGAAGGGGATAGAGACAGAGAGAGAGAGAGAGAGAGAGTGTACAAGCCCAGCCGCTCTATTCTCTCAGCATATGACAGTTTATTGGCTCTTCCCGCCTCCACCCCCGCGGGGTCAGGGCTCCCCCCCCCCCCCTCCCCATCTCTCTCTCCATCTCTCTCCCCATCTCCCCCCATCTCTCTATCTACTGTCAAATAGTAAACAACGACTGTGGGATAATGCACACAGACATCTCTCTCCCTCTCTCCCTCTCTCTCTCTGCCTCTCTCTCTATCTCCATCTCCCGATCTATCGCTTTCTGTCTCTAAATCTATATATCTCTGTCTATCTACCTCCATCTATCTCTCTCTATTTATCTCTCCCTCTATCTCTCAATTTCTGTCTCTGGAGGGGGAGAGGGTGGGGATGGAGAGAGAGAAGGGGGTAGAGAGAGAGAGGGTGGGGAGGGAGAGATGGAAAGAGAAGGGGATAGAGAGAGAGGCTGGAGAGGGAGAGATGGAGAGAGAGAGGGGGATAGAGCTAGAGGGGAGAGGGTGGGGAAGGAGAGGGAGAGAGAGAAGGGGGTAGAGAGAGGGTGGGGAGGGAGAGATGGAAAGAGAAGGGGACAGAGAGAGAGAGAGGCTGGAGAGGGAGAGATGGAGAGAGAGAAAGGGATAGAGAGAGAGAGAGAGAGGCTGGAGAGGGAGAGATGGCGAGAGAGAAGGGGATAGAGAGAGAGAGGGTGGGGAGGGAGAGATGGAGAGAGAGAGGCTGGAGAGGGAGAGAAGGGGATAGAGAGAGAGAGGGTGGGGAGGGAGAGAATGGGAGAGAGAGAAGGGGTTAGAGGAAGAGAGAGAGAGAGTGGGGAGGGAGAGATGGAGAGAGAGAGAGAAAGGGATAGAGAGAGAGAGGGTGGGGAGGGAGAGATGGAGAGAGAGAAGGGGATAGAGAGAGAGGGAAAGAGGAGAGAGAGGGAGGGAGATTGCGAGGAGGGAGAGATGGAGAGAGAGAAGGGGATAGAGAGAGAGGGAAAGGAGAGAGAGAGGGTGGGAGATTGCGAGGAGGGAGATGGAGAGAAGGGGATAGAGGGTGGGGAGGGAGAGAGGGTGAGATGGAGGGAGAGGGAAAGAGGGTGGGGAGGGAGAGATGTAGAGAGAGAGAGGGCGGCGAGGGAAAGATGGAGAGGGAGAAGGGGATAGAGGGTGGGGAGGGAGAGATGGAGAGAGAGAAGGGGATAAAGAGAGAGGGAAAGAGGGGAGAGAGAGGGACATTGCAAAGAGGGTGGGGAGGGAGAGATGGAGAGGGAAAGAAGGTGGGGAGTGAGAGATTGAGAGAGAGAAGGGAATAGAGAGGGAGAGAGAGTGGGGAGGGAGAGTTGGAGAGAGAGAAGGGGATAGAGAGGGGGAGAGGGTGGGGAGGGAGAGATAGAGAGAGAGGGGGAAAGTGTGGGGAGGGAGAGATAGAGAGAGAAGGGGATAGAGAGTGAGAGTGGGCGGGGAGGGAGAGATGGAGAAAGAGAAGGGGATAGAGAGAGAGAGAGAGGGGGTGGGGAGGGAGAGATGGAGAGAGAGAAGGGGGTAGAGAGAGAGAGGGTGGGGAGGGAGAGATGGAAAGAGAAGGGGATAGAGAGAGAGGCTGGAGAGGGAGAGATGGAGAGAGAGAGAAAGGGATAGAGAGAGAGAGACTGGGGAGGGAGAGAAGGAGAGAGAGAGGCTGGAGAGGGAGAGAAGGGGATAGAGAGGGAAAGAGGGTGGGGAGGGAGAGATGGAGAGAGGGAAGGGGATAGAGAAAGAGGGAAAGAGGATGGGGAGAGAGAAGGGGATAGAGAGAGAGAGGGTGGGGAGGGAGAGATGGAGAGAGAGAAGGGGATAGAGAGAGAGAGAGTGTACAAGCCCAGCCGCTCTATTCTCTCAGCATATGACAGTCCCGCCATCCCAGAAATTAACCTTGTAAACCTACGCTGCTCTCCCTCAATAGCAAGAATGTCCTTCCTCAAATTCGGACACCAAAACAGCACACAGTACTCCAGGTGTGGTCTCACTTGGACTCTGTACAACTCTGAGCCTTGCGAATGAGTGGAGCCGAGGGATCTAGGAGTGCGGATACTAGTTGGGCCGAAGGACCTCTTTCCAAAGCTGTATCACTTTATGACAAAGTGCTGGAGTAACTCAGCTGGTCAGGCAGCATCTGTGGAGAGAAGGAATGGGTGGCATTTTGGGTCGACACCCTTCTTTGGTTTAGTTTAGAGATGCAGCGCAGAAACAACAGGTCTTTCGGCCCACGGATCCCGCGCCGACCAGCGATCACCCCGTACACTAGCACTATCCCACGCACATTAGGGAAAATTCAGCAATTTTGCGGAGGCCAATTAATCTACAACCCTGAACGTCTTTGAAATGTTGGAGGCAACCGGAACATCCGGAGTAAAATCCCTCGCAGGTCAAAGGGAGAACGTACAAACACCGCGCAGATAGCACTCGTAGTCAGGATCGAGCCCGGGTCTCTGGCGGTGTGTCGCGCAGAATTATATAACGGTTTCCTCCGCCATAAACACACTCATTATGTGCTAGTAATGTCCTGCTTGCCAGCTTGTTGACCCTCTGTGTTCCTCTCCTGCAGGGTTTACGAGCCGTTGCTGTGGACGGAGAGACGGGGACGCGAGTGGCGATTGAGGGCGGCCCCCCATCTGCTCGGTGTGCGGGCTGAGCTTCGAGGGGCTGAGCTTCGGTGGAGGACCAGATGACGGGGAACAACAAGGAGAAGCGTTATGAGTGCGACGTGTGTGGCAAGGCCTGGCAGTACCCGAGCGAGCTGCAGATCCACCGGCGGGTGCACACAGGAGAACGCCCCTACGACTGCACGGACTGCGGCAAGAGCTTCAAGATGGCGAATGTTCTGGAGACCCACCGGCGGGTGCACACCGGCGAGAAGCCCTATGGCTGCTCCACCTGCGGCAAGAGCTTTACCCAGTCGTCGGGGCTGTGGGTGCACCGGCGGGTGCACAGCAGTGAGCGGTCCTTCACCTGCCCCGACTGCAGCAAAGGTTTCAAGTCGTCCGCGGAGCTGAAGGTGCATAGGCTGGTGCACACCGGGGAGCGGCCCTTCACCTGCAGCGACTGCGGCAAGGGCTTCACCCACTCCAGCGGCCTGCTGAGGCACCAGCGCACCCACACCGGCGAGCGCCCCTACACCTGCGTCCAGTGCGGCAAGGGCTTCACCCACTCCAGCAACCTGCTGGTGCACCAGCGCTCCCACACCGGCGAGCGCCCCTACACCTGTGCCCAGTGCGGCAAGGGCTTCACCCAGTCTACTCACATGCTGAAGCACCAGCGCACCCACACAGGCGAGCGCCCCTACACCTGCACCCGGTGCGGCAAGGGCTTCACCCAGTCTACTCACCTGCTGGTGCACCAGCTCACCCACACTGGCGAGCGCCCCTACACCTGCGCCCAATGCGGCAACGGCTTCACCAGACCCTACAGCCTGCTGGTGCACCAGCGCACCCACACCGGCGAGCGCCCCTACACCTGCGTCCAATGTGGCAAGGGCTTCACCCACTCTGGCAGCCTGCTGGTGCACCTGCGCACCCACACCGGCGAGCGCCCCTACACCTGTGCCCAGTGTGGCAAGGGCTTCACCCGTTCCTCCAAGCTGCTGTCCCACCAGCGGGTGCACGCCGGCGACCGTCCCGTCCCCAGCCCGGTGTGTGGAGAGCACTTTGCCATGGCCTCCCATGCCGTGTCTCACCAGCACGTGCATACCAGTGGCCAGCCCTACGACTGCCCGTACTGTGGTGAGTCGTTTGACAGCTCGCGGGGGTTGCGGCAGCACCGGCGGGCCCATGTCGGCGAGCAGCTGCTCCCACTGTGACAAGAGAGCATGGGGGCTGCGGGAGCACCAGCAGATACACACCGGAGAGACCCTTTGTGTGCGCTGAGTGTGGCAAGAGTTTGACCCGCATGTCCAGCCTGTGGCAGCACTGGCGCATCCACAGCAGTGAGCATCCCTTCCCCTGCCCGTCCTGTGGTAATGGCTTCACCCGCCTTGACCACCTGCTGGAGCACCGGCGAGTCCACACCGGCCAGCGCCCCTTCACCTGCCCGCTCTTTGCCCGCTCCTCCAGCCTGCTGGCACACCGCCACGTGGATAGATAGGCACTGTTTAGGTAAACACAAAATGCTGGAAGGAATGGGTAACATTTGTGGTCGAGTCCCTCCTCAGTCTCGCCCCGAAATGTCACCCAGTCCTTCTGTCCAGAGATGCTGCCTGAGCCGCTGAGTTATTCCAGCATTTTGTGTCCTTTTTTGTAAACCAGCATCTGCAGTTCTTTGGTTTGCTACCTGAACAATGTCCCTTAAAGCTACAAATATATACTTGCTGCACCCGCTGAGTTTCTCCAGCAATTTTGTGTACCTTCGATCTTCCAGCATCTGCAGTTCCTTCTTGAACAAATATATATTCCTCTCTGCTTATCTCGTATCCGTTTATCTCCTTATTTTCCCTCACCTCTGTCACTTACTTCACTCATCTGCGGATCACCCCCTCATCTGTCAACATAATGTCAGTCTGAAGAAGGGTCCCGACCCGAAATGTCACCTATCCATTTTCCCCACAGATGCTGCCTGACCCGCTGAGTTAGTCCAGCACTCCGTGAAACGTCACCTATCCATGTTCCCCACATATTATCAATATAACCATAGCATGAGAAGTATTGTGTTAGTGACAAAAATGCTTTGAATGGGTATGTGATTGATGTGTTAGACGTCATTGCTCCAACTGTGTATAAACATGTGACTACGTTTCCAAAATACTAACAAAAGATGCAGTGTGCCATTGTTCATTAAAGTGATGGCCCAGGAGGGTTAAGTGTGTGTTGCATACTTGACTTTGTATCCCCTGTCACTCTCGCCGGCTAAATGATCAGTAAAGCTTGTGTTGGTTGATCTAACTTATTGTGAGTTGTCTGTTTTAAGAAATGTACCTTAACAGTTCTGGACTCCCCAACATGGGGAACATGTTTCCTGCATCTACCCTGTCCAATCCCTCACTAATTTTATACGATTCTATAAGATACCCGCTCATCCTTCTGAATTCCAGTGAATACAAACCCAGTTGACCCATTCTGATTCAGATTCAACTTTAATTGTCATTGTCAGTGTACAGTACAGAGACAACAAAATGCAGTTAGCATCTCCCTGGAAGAGCGACATAGAATATGATTTCAATAAATAAATCTATTTACATGTATACAGTCAAAGTGTTTTGCCTGTGGAAGGAGTGTCAGGGGGGGGGGGGGGTGATTGGCAGTCACCGAGGTACATTGTTGAGTAGTGTGACAGCCGCAGGGAAGAAGCTGTTCCCGGACCTTCATATTCTTTCAACATATGTCAGTCCCGCCATCATCCTATCTCCCTCCCCTATCTCTCTATCCCCTTCTCTCTCTCTCCATCTCTCCCTCACCACCCTCTCTCTCTCTCTCTCTATCTTTATCCCCTTCTCTCTCCCATCTCTCCCTCCCCACCCTCTTCCCGTCTCTCTCTATCCCCTTCTCTCTCTCCATCTCTCCCTCCGCACCCTCTCTCTATCCCCTTCTCTCCCTCCATCTCTCCCTCCCCCCCATCTTTCCCTCTCTCTATCCCCTTCTCTTTCCATCTCTCCCTCCCCACCCTCAATCTCTCTATCCTCTTATCTCTCCATCTCTCCCCCTCCCCACCCTCTCCCTCTCTCGCTATCCCCTTCTCTCTCTCTCTCTCCCTTTCTCTTGAATTGCCTCTTCCAGCCTCTGGCGGTAATGATTTGTCAAATCCAGCAGCTGTGAATCATCACACCTTTCCAGGAGCTCCATCATCGAAGACATTGGAGGAGCTGTGATGAATCAAAATAATGGAATTATCAAGTGTTGTCTGTTTTCCTCCACCCATAGCTGTCACCACCCCCACTCTGCTAAAAGGCAGACCACATGACGGAGATGAGACGCTCCGATCAGCGGGTTGCTGTCAGGCCACGAGCCGGATCTACCCGCACCCTGCACGGAGGGAGGGAGACCCGGCTGAGATCCTCGACTTGCCCTGACAATGGTCCCCAGGCTGTTGCTGTAACTTATTCCCTGCGGCATCTTAACAATGCGCTAACTCACAACAATTGTCCCTCTCCCACTGTTCAATCCGACGGGTGCATTCTCTTCTTGATTCTGGATGGACACAATGTCAACACAATTTGACAGAATACACCGTTGCGACATTAAACGCGACTTATTCTCACACTTTAGCTTTAGCATTCAGAGTTCAGAGGCACAGTATGCAAACAGGCCCTTCGGCCCAGCGAGTCCATGCCAATCATCAATCGATCACCCGCTCACACTAGTTTTATGTTATCTCCCGTTCTGCATATTAGGAGCACATTTACAGAGGGCAATTGATGTTCATGCCAGCTTGCCATAGGGATGTGGGAGGAAACACACGCCGTCATAGGAAAAACGTGCAAACTCCACGTAAACAGTGGCCGTGGTTGGAATCGACCCAGAGTCACCGGAGCCGTGAGCCAGCGGTTCTACCAGCTGCACTACTGTGCCCACACTTATTATTGTCACATGTACTGAGAAACAGTGAAAATATTTTGTTTGCATGCTGTCCAATCTAATCAGGTAATACTATACATAAATACAACCAAGCCAAGCACAAGTACAGCAGGTAGAGTGAAGAAAGTAATGAAATATTAATATTATTCATTGGCTCCTTTTACCCTATCCCCGCCCTATCTCGAGGGGCAGAGAGAGAGAAATGGGACGGGAGAGGGATAGAGGGATAGAGGGGAGAGGGGAGAGAGAGAGAGAGAGAGAGAGAGAGAGAGGGAGAGAGGAGGTGAGAGGAGGTGAGAGGGGGGGGAGAGGGAGGGAAGAGGAGAGGGGGGGGCGAGAGGGGGATGGAGAGGAGGGGAGAGGGAGGGGAGAGAGAGGAGAGGGGGGGAGAGAGGAGAGGAGGGGAGGGAGGGGGGAGAGGGGGAGGGACGGGGAGAGAGAGGAGAGGGCGGGAGAGAGAGGGAGAGAGATTCAAGAGAGTTTATTGTCCTGTGTCCCTGATAGGATAATGAAATTCTTGCTTTGCTTCAGCACAACAGAACATAGTAGTCATGAATACAGAACAGATCAGTGTGTCCATATACCATTATATACGTAAATACACACATGAATAAATAAACTGATGTGGTGCAAATAACAGATAATAATGGGCTATTAACGTTCAGAGGTGAGGAGAGGGAGGGGGGGGAGAGGAGATTCATGTCTCTGAGAGGGGAAGAGAGAGAGGGGGGGGGAGAGACAGAGAGGGAGGGGGGAAGACAGAGAGGGATGGGGAGACAGAGGGAGAGGGGGGAGAGACAAAGGGAGAGGGGGAGAGACAAAGGGAGAGGGGGGAGAGATGGAGAGGGGGGAGACAGAGAGGGAGGATGGGGGGGAGAGGGGGAGAGACACAGAGGGGGAGGAAGAGACAGAGAGGGGGGGGAGACAGAGAGGGAGGGGGGTGGTGAGGGAGGGAAGAGACAGAGAGGGAGGGGGGGGGAGTGAGGGACGAGACAGAGAGGGAGGAGGGGGTGAGGGAGGGAGGGCAGAGACAGAGAGGGAGGGAGAGAGGGGGGAGGAGAGGAGATCCGCGTCTCTGTCGCCGTCAATCCGTTTACTCGCCATACGTGAGTTTTGTGACTTTGACGACAGATCGCAGCGGGGATATAAACGGGAAATAACATCAATGACGGCAACGTTTGTAACAGAAAATAGAAAGGAGAGAGCAGTGGGGATTTTAACATTCAAAAATAAGCAGTTTTGTAAAAAATTAATCGTTCAACGTAAATTTTTAGAAAAGCATTTTCAGTCTAAATCAGCGGATCTAATAAACGCGACGTTTTTAAACATTTATGTAATAATCTTTTCACAAAGAATTATCTAAATATAAATAAATATCGAAATATTTTGAAAAAAACAGGAAAGCGTTGACCTTTTTAAAATGGTTCAAATGGAAATAATGAATGTAATAAAAAATAAACTGATTTTCTACACAAACAACAACAAAAGGCGGTGTTTTTGTGTCCCAATGTTGTGATAGTGGGTGTAGATTGGTGACTTATTGCCGTTAGTTAGATAGAAACTTAGACAACAGGTGCAGGAGTAGAGGCCATTCGGCCCTTCGAGCTTGCACCGCCATTCAATATGATCATGGCTGATCATCCAACTCAGTATAAGAAGGTAGTTGAGGCCAGTTCATTAGCTATATTTAAGAGGGAGTTAGATGTGGCCGTTGTGGCTAAAGGGATCAGGGGGTATGGAGAGAAGGCAGGTACAGGATACTGAGTTGGATGATCAGCCATGATCATATTGAATGGCGGTGCAGGCTCGAAGGGCCGAATGGCCTACTCCTGCACCTATTTTCTATGTTTCTATGATAGGTTGATATAGGTGAGAGAGACACAAGAAACTGCAGATGCTGGAATCTTGCATAGAACATAAGTTAGTTAGATGCACAGAATCTCTTGCCCAGAGTAGGGGAATCGTGGACCAGAGGACATGGGTTTAAGGTGAAGGGGAAAAGATATAATAGCAATCTGAGGGGTAACTTTTCAACACAATGGTGGTGGGTGTGTGGACCAAGCTGCCAGAGGAGGTATTTGAGGCTGGGACTATCCCAACGTTTAAGAAACAGTTATTGACAGGTACATGGATAGGACAAGTTTGGAGGGATATGGGCCAAACGCAGGCAGGTGGGACTAGTGTAGCCAGGACATGTTGGTCAATGTGCGTAAGTTGGGCCAAAGGTCCTGTTTCCACACTGTTTCACTCTATGACTTTAACATGAAGTGTTGCATTAACTCAGCGGGTCAGGCAGAATCTGTGGAGAACATGGATAGGTGACGTTTCACAGAGTGCTGCATTAACTCAGCGTGTCCAGCAGAATCTGTGTAGAACATGGATAGGTGACATTTCACAGAGTGCTGGAGTAACTCAGCAGGTCAGGCAGCATCTGTGAAGAACATGGAAATGTGACATTTCATAGAGTACTGGAGTAACTCAGCGGGTCAGGCAGCACCTGTGGAGAACATGGATATGTGACAGTTCGGGACGGGACCCTTCTTTAGACTGACACTATGTTAACAGACGAGGGGATGATGAGCAGAGTGAAGTAAGTGACAGAACAATGGAAATTAAGGAGATAAAACGATGTGAGATAAGGAGAGAGGAATGTATATGTGCAGCTTTAAGGGACATTGGTCAGGTAGCATTTGGAGTATTGCACACAGTTCTGGTCACTCCACTGCAGGACTGATGTGGAGGCTTTGGGGAAGGTGCAGAGATGGTTAACCAGAATGTTTTTTTTTTTTAAAGGAACTGCAGGAACTGGTTTACAAAAGAGGACACAAAATGCTGGAGTAACTCAGCGGGACAGGTAGCGTCTGTGGGGAGCAGGTACTGGATAGACTCGGCTTAGAAGATTGAGGGGTGATCTTATAGAAACGTACAAAATTCTTAAGGGTTTGGGCAGGCTAGATGCAGGAAATTTATTCCCGATGTTGGAGAAGTCCAGAACAAAGGGTCACAGTTTAAGGATAAGAGGGAAGTCTATTAGGAACGAGATGAGAAAATCATTTTTTACACAGAGAGTGGTGAATCTGTGGAATTCTCTGCCACAGAAGGTAGTTGAGGCCAGTTCATTGGCTATATTTAAGAGGGAGTTAGATGTGGCCCTTGTGGCTAAAGGGATCAGGGGGTATGGAGACAAGGCAGATACAGGATACTGAGTTGGATGATCAGCCATGATCATATTGAATGGCGGTGCAGGCTCGAAGGGCCGAATGGCCTACTCCAGCACCTATTTTCTATGTTTCTATGTGCCAAAAATCAGCAATTAGACGACAAAATGCATTAATAAAGGCAAAATATCGCATGATTGTGTTAAATGTCCCTCTCTCTCTCCCCCCTTCCTCTCCCCCTCTTTCTCCCACCCTCTCTCTGTCTCTCCCTCTTTCTCTCAGTTCCCCCTCTCTCCCCTCTCTACACTGTGCCAAACGCTCTAAATCCACACTCTACAAGATAATGCTGCTCTCTCTCTCTTCCCCCCTCACTCCCATTCATTTCTCTTGCCTCTTTCTACCTCCCTCTCTATTTATCTCTCCCCTCACGTGTCCCCACTGTCCCTTTCTCTCTTTCTCACCCCTCTATCTCAGTCTCCCCCTCTCTCCACCCCCTCGCTCTGCCCCCTTTCTCTCTCCACCCACTCTCTCTCCCCCACCTACGGTGATCTCTCCAATATCTCCAACGACGTAACAGAATAGCCAAACCAGCAACTGTAAGTTTTCCTGAATTATCACCACTATTCGAGTTACGATGAGAGAATGGTTTGACAAGTCCATAGGTCTCGTTCGAGGGAGGACATTCTTGCTATTGAGTGAGTGCAGCGTAGGTTCACCAGGTTAATTCCCGGGATGGAGGGACTGACAGACAATGAATGAATGGGTCGACTGGGCTTGTATTCACTTCAATTTAGAAGGTTGAGAGGGTATCTTATAGAAACATATAAAATTATTAAGGGATTGGACAGTGTGAGGAAAGAGTTAATAGACATGGTTGATTTAGACTAGGGATAGAAATATAACTTAGAAAGAAATAAGGTGTCAGCAGAAGCCAGACTGCTGGTAGAATAGAAAGTAACAATATAAAGAACAGAGAGAAATTCTAGATAATAGCAGCAAATACAGATGGTGACATTTCAAGGATGAGAGTCAAGATAACCACAGTCAGACAAGAACATAACGGGAACTGGGGGAAGGGGGCATGAACTACTCTGTACTGCACTTGCTTGAAAATGTACTCACACCCACTATGACAAGATGCCTAATTTAAATGCACATGCGATGCATGATAGGGGAGGTGCCTTTGACGTTGGGTGGGCGTTCCACGACGTTCTCGTGGGAATCTGGGCTTTATGTTATGATTGGAAGAAGCTCAATGGGGAGAGATGAGAATGTGATAATAATGAAAAGAAATGTATAAAGATAGAAGACATCCCGATCCTCGGTGTGCCTCTAGGGGACATCAGTGGAGAGGCACCTATTCTGCAGAATATGAAATTAATAAAAACACTTCTTTGTCTGAATTTGTCTCAAGAGCATTTGTGATTTTTGAATCTCACAACTTGGGGGCTCGTTTCCGAGATCCAATACTCTAGACAGCTGACGGGAGTATACGGACGAAGGGAAGGTGCACCCTGCTGAGTTCAGCGGTCTCAGACTCCTTGCTTGCTGTCAGCTGTTTAAGCAGTAGTATCCGGACCAAACAGAGACTCGGCAAAGAAGTGAGAGTGATAGGAGATCGCGAAAATCGAGTGATTTTGTGCAGAGACCCCGGTAAGAAACTTTTACTATTATAGTATTACCTGGGCAATTTGATAAGAGATCGGAGAGGAATTCCGATCAAGAGAATGGGAAATGTAAATAAAAAACCTAAAAGGGAGGGGAAAGGCCGTAAGCCAAATCCCCGCATGCTGCCCAATAGTCTGTTGGGGCGAATGCTGAACCGCTGGGGGACAGGAAATACCCAGGGGTTGGAGAAGACAACAATCATAAGGTATTGTTATATTGAATGGCCAAAACACCCGATAAAAGGAGCTTCGGTCTGGTGGCCGGAGGATGGGTCAGATGAGTCAGATGAGGATTGGGTACAGCAGGCATTGAATGTATATGTGAAAAATAAACCCAATCCAATGATAGAAGAAACCATGTATGTATGGGAAACAGGATGTAATTTGTTGAAATTAAAAGAAGAGGTTGAAGAGTTAAATTCCTCTGCACCCTCATGGAATTTACTGGAGAACCTAGCTCCTCCCTATGTACATCAATTACCCGCAGTAGCGCCGTCAATTCAACCCCCGCCCCCACTCGTGGCGATGGGAGTGGAAGAGGTGACACCCGAGTCCGCTCTGGTGGTAAAGAGAAAGGTCAGGGTAAAACAAGAATTTAATGATGATGTTACTGACAGTGATGACACCAACAGTGACCTACCGGACCCCAGGAGTGAGAAAGAAAAGGGAATAAAGAGACAGGAGGCGGTCGGGGTAGATGAATTAAATCCCCTGTCACCAGGAGAGGGAGTCAGAAGGTCAGACAGAGTAAAAAGATCGGTAAAAATTAGACCTCTAAGAGAGGTACCCATGGGAGGACCCCAAGGGGGAATGGGGTTTGTTAATGTCCCCTTAACTAGTACTGAAGTGAGGAATTTCAAGAGAGAAATGAAAAGCCTCCTAGGGGATCCTTTAGGTCTGGCAGAACAGTTAGATCAATTCCTTGGGCCAAACTTATACATGGGAGGAGTTGATGGCCATTATGGGGAATCTCTTCACACCAGAGGAGAGGCAAATGATTAGGGCAGCAGCAATGAAAAAGTGGGAACAGGAGAACCCTCCAGGGCAGCAGAATGCAGCGGCAGCAGATAAATTCCCAGTACAAGAGCCAGATTGGGACAAGGGAACAGAAGCAGGACGAAGGAATATGAAGGACCCGCGGGATATAATTATAAAAGGGATAAGAGAGGCAGTACCCAAAGGACAGAATTTCGAACGAGCATTTGAGAATGGACAGCAGAAAGATGAGGCCCCGACAGTGTTCCTTCAGAGACTCAGGAAGAACATGCAACAGTATTCTGGAATAGACCCGGACTCAGGGGCAGGACAACAATTGCTTAGGGCCAATTTCGTGACCAAATCCTGGCCTGATGTAAGGAAGAAATTAGAAAAGATGGCTGACTGGAATGAGAAACCACTACCTCAGTTGCTTACAGAGGCCCAGAATGTGTACGTGCGGAGAGATGAGATAAAACAGAAGGGGAAGGCAATGATTATGTTGCAGGCAGTAGAAAAACAGCAAATAAGGAACAGATAGAGACAGGAAAGTTCCTGAGACAGGATGATAAGGGAGTTAACCCGAAAGTAGCAGATAAGAAGACGGCAGAGGCCGCGAAAGGGGGAAGTGATAGAAAACGGCAAAGGCCGGGGACAACAGTGCAGGCAGGGAGAAAATATAAATTGAATAATCTATTTGAAGTAAGAATGAAACGAAGTGATTTGTTTGAAAACCGGTTGTAAAATTGAACACAGACGCCCCCATGGCGGAGGTGGGAATTCCCACTGTGTTTGGGCCGTAGGGGATTGCGAACAAGCTGCAAAAATTAACTGTTTGTATCCTGGTAACCTGAAAAAGAGAAGTTGTAAAAATCGTTTCTTGATGTTCTTTTAGATTTCTTGTCAGTAAAGTTAACTGGAAATAAGTTAATTGATGAAACATGACCAGCTTTTATGCTGTTTTATGGTAGACATACAAGTTGAGAAACACAGACAGAGAGAGAGAGAGAGACAGAGAGCGAGAGAGAGACACAGACACAGTACGAATAAGACAGTACCCCATTTCAACCGAGTGACGAAAAGGCTTACAACCAATCATTGAGAATTTATTAGAGGACGGGTTATTGGAACCATGTATGTCCCCCTACAATACTCCGATCCTACCAGTCAGAAAGACCGACAGGACGTTTAGACTCGTACAGGACTTGAGGGAACTGAACAAGGTGGTCCAAGCCCGACACCCGGCAGTGCCTAACCCTTGCACCATCATGGGACGGATACCCCCAAGCCAGAAATGGTTTAGTGTGGTAGATTTAAAGGATGCCTTCTGGAGCTGTCCGCTGGCAAAAGAGAGTAGAGACTTATTCGCCTTCGTCAGGAGGGATAGAGAGAACGGAAAAGGAGGTGGGGTAGCGTTGCTGATTAGAGAGGAGATTAACGCAATGGAAAGGAAGGACATTAGTTTGCAGGATGTGGAATCGGTATGGATAGAGCTGCGAAACACTAAGGGGCAGAAAACGCTGGTGGGTGTTGTGTACAGGCCACCTAACAGTAGTAGTGAAGTTGGAGATGGTATCAAACAGGAAATTAGAAATGCGTGCGACAAAGGCAAAACCGTTATAATGGGTGACTTCAATCTACATATAGATTGGGTGAATCAAATTGGCAGGGGTGCTGAGGAAGAGGATTTTTTGGAATGTATGCGGGATAGTTATCTAAATCAACATGTAGAGGAACCAATGAGAGAGCAGGCTATTTTAGACTGGGTATTGAGTAATGAGGAAGGGTTAGTTAGCAGTCTTGTTGTACGTGTCCCCTTGGGCAAGAGTGACCATAATATGGTTGAGTTCTTCATTAGGATGGAGAGTGACATTGTTAATTCAGAAACAATGGTTCTGAACTTAAAGAAAGGTAACTTTGAGGGTATGAGACGTGAATTGGCCAAGATTGACTGGCAATTAATTCTAAAAGGGTTGACGGTGGATATGCAATGGAAGACATTTAAAGACTGCATGGATGAACTGCAAAAATTGTTCATCCCAGTTTGGCAAAAGAATAAATCAGGGAAGGTGGTGCATCCGTGGATAACAAGGGAAATCAGGGATAGTATCAAAGCGAAGGATGATGCGCACAAATTAGCCAGAAAAAGCAGCATACCGGAGGACTGGGAGAAATTCAGAGACCAGCAGAGGAGGACAAAGGGCTTAATTAGGAAAGGAAAAATAGATTATGAAAGAAAACTGGCAGGGAACATAAAAACTGACTGCAAAAGTTTTTATAGATATGTGAAAAGAAAGAGATTAGTTAAAACAAATGTAGGTCCCTTGCAGTCAGAAACGGGTGAGTTGATCATGGGGAACAAGGCTATGGCGGACCAATTGAATAACTACTTTGGTTCCGTCTTCACTAAGGAAGACATAAATAATCTGCCGGAAATAGCAGGGGACCGCGGGTCAAAGGAGTTGGAGGAATTGAGTGAAATCCAGGTTAGCCGGGAAGTGGTGTTGGGTAAATTGAATGGATTAAAGGCCGATAAATCCCCAGGGCCAGATAGGCTGCATCCCAGAGTACTTAAGGAAGTAGCTCCAGAAATAGTGGATGCATTAGTAATAATCTTTCAAAACTCTTTAGATTCTGGAGTAGTTCCTGAGGGTTGGCGGGTAGCAAACGTAACCCCACTTTTTAAGAAGGGAGGGAGAGAGAAAACGGGGAATTACAGACCAGTTAGTCTAACATCGGTAGTGGGGAAACTGCTAGAGTCAGTTATTAAAGATGGGATAGCAGCACATTTGGAAAGTGGTGAAATCATTGGACAAAGTCAGCATGGATTTACAAAAGGTAAATCATGTCTGACGAATCTTATAGAATGTTTCGAGGATGTAACTAGTAGCGTGGATAGGGGAGAACCAGTGGATGTGGTGTATCTGGACTTCCAGAAGGCTTTCGACAAGGTCCCACATAAGAGATTAGTTTACAAACTTAAAGCACACGGCATTGAAGGTTCAGTATTGATGTGGATAGAGAACTGGCTGGCAAACAGGAAGCAAAGAGTAGGAGTAAACGGGTCCTTTTCACAATGGCAGGCAGTGACTAGTGGGGTACCGCAAGGCTCAGTGCTGGGACCCCAGCTATTTACAATATATATTAATGATCTGGATGAGGGAATTGAAGGCAATATCTCCAAGTTTGCGGATGACACTAAGCTGGGGGGCAGTGTTAGCTGTGAGGAGGATGCTAGGAGACTGCAAGGTGACTTGGATAGGCTGGGTGAGTGGGCAAATGTTTGGCAGATGCAGTATAATGTGGATAAATGTGAGGTTATCCATTTTGGTGGCAAAAACAGGAAAGCAGACTATTATCTAAATGGTGGCCGACTAGGAAAAGGGGAGATGCAGCGAGACCTGGGTGTCATGGTACACCAGTCATTGAAAGTGGGCATGCAGGTGCAGCAGGCAGTGAAGAAAGCGAATGGTATGTTAGCTTTCATAGCAAAAGGATTTGAGTATAGGAGCAGGGAGGTTCTACTGCAGTTGTACAGGGTCTTGGTGAGACCACACCTGGAGTATTGCGTACAGTTTTGGTCTCCAAATCTGAGGAAGGACATTATTGCCATAGAGGGAGTGCAGAGAAGGTTCACCAGACTGATTCCTGGGATGTCAGGACTGTCTTATGAAGAAAGACTGGATAGACTTGGTTTATACTCTCTAGAATTTAGGAGATTGAGAGGGGATCTTATAGAAACTTACAAAATTCTTAAGGGGTTGGACAGGCTAGATGCAGGAAGATTGCTCCCGATGTTGGGGAAGTCCAGGACAAGGGGTCACAGCTTAAGGATAAGGGGGAAATCCTTTAAAACCGAGATGAGAAGAACTTTTTTCACACAGAGAGTGGTGAATCTCTGGAACTCCCTGCCACAGAGGGTAGTCGAGGCCAGTTCATTGGCTATATTTAAGAGGGAGTTAGATGTGGCCCTGGTGGCTAAGGGGATCAGAGGGTATGGAGAGAAGGCAGGTACGGGATACTGAGTTGGATGATCAGCCATGATCATATTGAATGGCGGTGCAGGCTCGAAGGGCCGAATGGCCTACTCCTGCACCTAATTTCTATGTTTCTATGTTTCTATGAGCGGCAAAACCTAAAAACCGGGCGAAAGCAACAATTCCGGTGGGCGGTGCTCCCTCAAGGTTTTACAGAATCACCAAATTTATTCGGCCAAATTTTAGAGCAGGTATTGGAGGATTTGCTAGGACACGGGGAAACGCAACTATTACAGTATGTGGATGACCTCCTTTTGTCAGGAGAGAGAGAAGATGAAGTAAGGGACGCCACAATAAGCCTGTTAAACTTCTTGGGAAGGAAGGGGTTAAGAGTGTCCCGTAACAAGCTTCAATTTGTGAAACAAGAGGTAAAATATCTGGGACATCTGATAAGTGGAGGAAAGAGACGAATCAACCCTGAAAGGATAGCTGGGATCACGGGAGTACCACTACCAAAGAATAAGAAAGAGAACCGAAAATTCCTGGGATTGATAGGATACTGTCGACTGTGGATAGATGGATCCTCCAGGTGCATAGATGGAAAAAGACATAGTGGGTACGGTATAGTGAACGGGGAAACTACGGAGGAAATTGAAAGCGGCAGGCTGCCTGGTAGTTGGTCAGCTCAATCTTGTGAATTCTATGCATTAATGAGAGCTTTAGAACTATTGGAGGGGAAGGAAGGAACAGTATATACCGATTCAAAATACGCTTTTGAAGTAGTACACACCTTTGGGAAGATCTGGAAAGAGCGAGGAATTATAACAACTCGAGGTAAAGAATTAGCGCATGAGCAATTGGTAGGACAGACACTGGAAGCCTTGCAAAAACCAGAACGAATAGCCATAGCATATGTGGCAGGGCATCAGAAGGGTAACACCCTGGAGGCCAGAGGAAATAGGGCAGTGGATGGGGTTGCAAAAAGAGCAGCCACAGAACAGATGGTAGAAATGAAGTCACTAATACCTTTAAGGGAACCAGAGGAAAAGATACCTATCTTTAGTGAGAAAGAACAGGAAAACATGAAAGAAATGGGGGCTCAGCTTACTTCAAATGGGAAATGGTGGACACCAAATGGAAAGCAGCTATTGAACAAAGAAATAATGAGGGAGTTATTAGGGAGATTACACGGACAAAGCCATTGGGGAACACAAGCCCTCTGTGACACCCTCCTCAGAACCTACGCTTGCTGTGGGATGTTTACCATGGCCAAACAAGTCATAAGGGGCTGTGTAATATGTCAGCGAATTAATAAGAAAATCATGAGAGCAGTCCCAGGAGGAGGACAACCATTAGCAGTTAGGCCCTTCCAAAGAATACAGATAGATTTTACCGAGCTGCCCCGGGTACGAACATGGAAGTACCCGTTAGTGGTAGTGGACCATTTCACCAGATGGGTAGAGGCATTCCCCACGGCAACTGCCACCCCACAGGCGGTAGCCAAGATATTATTAGAACAAATTATACCCAGATATGGGATTGTGGAAACAATAGACTCAGATAGAGGGACCCATTTTGCCTCCAAAACACATGAAATGACATGTGAAGCACTGGGAATAGAATGGAAATTGCATACACCATGGCATCCCCAGAGCTCAGGAAAGGTGGAAAGAATGAATGGCACCTTAAAGACCCAAATCACCAAGTTGATAGAGGAAACGGGACTCCCCTGGACTAAGTGCCTCCCGATAGCCCTGTTGAGAATCCGAACAGCACCCGAAAAGACATAGGGATATCACCATATGAAATGTTATTCGGGCTCCCATACTTAGGGAAGATAGAAGGAGTCCCAACAATACAAGGGAACGATGTGTTCCTGAGGAACTATTTACTGGCAGTGTCCCAATCTCTTACAGAACTAAAAATTAAAGGATTGCTGGCCCAGAGCCCACCACTGGACTTCCCGATTCACTCAGTCAAGGCTGGAGACTGGGTATTAATAAAAACGTGGAAAGAAGAAAAGCTGCAAGCTAAGTGGACTGGACCCTACCTGGTGTCACTAAACACGGAGACAGCAGTACGATCAAAAGAGAAAGGGTGGACACACGCAAGTCGAGTTAAGGGTCCTGTGGAGGCCCCACCAGACGATATCAGCCCGTGGACTGTGCGCAAAGGAGAGGAACCATTGACTTTAATATTTACCAAGAACCCGCAGGAAAAATGAAGATTTCGTGTTGGTAGGTCGTGTGTTGGGTGGTTACCCAACTTGTAAGTAATGTAACATGCATAAAAATCACAATACCACAGAATAGAAGGTCCACCACCATCCCATTTAATGTGTGTAAAGGAAAATGGTGGTGCGGCTATAGAATGTATGTATGCACCCATCCCTGTAAAGATTGGCACGCGGTGTTTACTTCATCAAAATATGGGTGGCATCGGACCACCTATCAAACTGATAGGTGGAGAGTATATCAAAACCCGAACGAGAAATTGCCAGGACGCGTATATGTGAGCATACAGAGCGTCCAAATACAGGAAAGTGGTAGGTATTGGATATGTGCAGATACAACAGGGAAGGACGCATGTCTGAAGTTTGAGATAGAAGTAAAGTGAGATGGGAAGATGGGAAGATACGAGGATAGGGGAGAGGTGTTCAAGATAGATGACAGTCAGAATAGGGATCCCGGGGCAACACCAGCACCACCAGTAGTCAGCAATGTCACCAGGGAAGATGAGTCTAAGGATCTGAAGATAATGATAGTAGCAGGAGAAACAGGATTAAGGCAGTTATATAAGAAAGGAATACCAACAGGGGGAAAAGGGAGCCAACACCTGGCTTGCCTGGATGATGTACACAGCCAGAAGTATGCAACGAACCAATTGTTACGCCTGCGCTGGAGCTAGGCCTCAGCTGGTCCCAGTACCATTTCCCCTGAATTGGGATAGAACACCTAGGGCTATGACATGTATACTACAGCTATTCACGAATCCCCTCTTACCAAAGAATGTGATATGCCAGAGTTATCATTACCTATTTCCGGCCAGCAACAACAATACAAAAGGCCGAAGGGAAGACCCTTGACCTCCTCCATTTACCATTCCTTTTGGGGAGGAGGGGTTGAGTGCTATACAAGAAATAACCCAGAGGGACAGGACATGGGGGAGGTGCTCAACTGCAATAAGACGTATAATATAACGGCTGAGGAACAGGGGCCGCTGTTCAATAGCTCCTGGCTGAAAAAGCAGATAGTCAGTAGAGCCGATGTCTGGTGGTGGTGCGGGGAGAATACCCTGTGGCCCCGGTTACCAGGGTTCCCCGGTTCCATACTTAAGAAAGGATGTACTAGCCCTGGAGGCAGTGCAGCGAAGGTTTACAAGATTAATTCCTGCAATGAGGGGATTGACATATGAGGAAAGGTTAAGTAGGCTGGAACTCTACTCTTTGGAGTTTAGAAGAATGAGAGGCGATCTCATTGAAACATATAAGATCGTGAGGGGCCTTGATCGGGTGGATGCACCGAGGATGTTCCCAATGATCGGGGAAACTAGAACTAGGGGACATAGTTGCAGAATAAGGGGGGGCTCTTTTAAAACTGAGATGAGGAAGAACTTCTTCACCCAGAGGGTGGTTAATTTATGGAATTCACTGCCCCAGGGAGCAGTGGAAGCAGAAACTTTAAATATATTTAAGACTAAAATAGATGGTTTTTTAGCTGCCAAGGGGATAAGGGGCTACGGGGAGAGGGCAGGGATATGGACCTAGGTATGGTTAGTATAGTAAGACCTGAGTGATCTCCTGGACAAGTGTCGATCGCCTGGATTGGGGTCGGAGAGGAATTTCCCGGATTTTTTTCCCGAATTGGACCTGGGTTTTTATCCGGTTTTTTGCCTCCCCCAGGAGATCGCGAGGTTCTTGGGGTGGAGAGGGGTGATAGCGGTATAAAGGGGAGGGTAGTGTCTTGTGTTCTGTGTCTTGTGTCTACTGTTTGTGGGTAAGTGTGTCTGTTTAGTGTTCAGCCATGAGCGAATGGCGGTGCGGGCTCGACGGACCTGGTGGTCTACTCTCGCACCTACTTTCTATGTTTCTATGTTTCTATGTCATGGACGGGAACCTGTACCCTCATACAACTGATGATGCCCTTCACCATAGCAGTAGAACATGCTGTAGAACTCGATAAAGGAAGCCGACGACAAAAGAGAAAGGCGAGAGGATCATTCGACACACACATCTATATAGATGCGATAGGGGTGCCAAGAGGGGTACCTGATGAATTTAAAACCAGAAATCAGATAGCTGTGGGCTTTGAGTCCATACTCTCCTGGTGGTCCACAATTAATAAAAATGTGGACTGGATCAACTACTTATACTACAATCAACAACGCTTTATAAATTACACTCGAGATGCAGTTGAAGGATTAGCGGAACAACTGACAGCTACCAGCCAAATGGCCTGGCAAAATCGCATGGCCTTGGACATGCTACTGGCTGAGAAGGGAGGGGGTGTGTGTAATGTTTGGCGAACAATGTTGCACATACATCCCCAACAACACTGCTCCGGATGGGTCAGTATCAAGAGCCCTAGCAGGTCTCACCTCTCTGTCTATCGAATTGGCTGAGAACTCTGGAGTAGACACCTCCTGGACCGGGTTTCTAGACTCCTGGTTTGGGAAATGGAAGCACATCTTTACCTCAGCCCTAACATCAGTAATAGTCATGGCAGGGTTATTGTGTTTGTTCGGATGTTGTATCATTCCCTGCGTACGGGGATTGGCTCAGCGATTGATAGAAACAGCCCTGACGAAGAACAGTGCTGCCACCATAATGGCCTCCAGAACACAGTATGACCAACGAGAGGAGGATAGGGAGGTGAAGAATCTTCTGCTAGCATTAGAAAAGGAGGAGATAGTATAAATCAAGGGTGCGTAGCAAAAAGAAAAGGATGGATTGTGAGGAAAGAGTTAATAGACATGGTTGATTTAGACTAGGGATAGAAATATAACTTAGAAAGAAATAAGGTGTCAGCAGAAGCCAGACTGCTGGTAGAATAGAAAGTAACAATATAAAGAACAGAGAGAAATTCTAGATGATAGCAGCAAGTACAGATGGTGACATTTCAAGGACGAGAGTCAGAAGATAACCACAGTCAGACAAGAACATAACGGGAACTGGGGGAAGGGGGCATGAACTACTCTGTACTGCACTTGCTTGAAAATGTACTCACACCCACTATGACAAGATGCCTAATTTAAATGCACATGCGATGCATGATAGGGGAGGTGCCTTTGACGTTGGGTGGGCGTTCCACGACGTTCTCGTGGGAATCTGGGCTTTATGTTATGATTGGAAGAAGCTCAATGGGGAGAGATGAGAATGTGATAATAATGAAAAGAAATGTATAAAGATAGAAGACATCCCGATCCTCGGTGTGCCTCTAGGGGACATCAGTGGAGAGGCACCTACTCTGCAGAATATGAAATTAATAAAAACACTTCTTTGTCTGAATTTGTCTCAAGAGCATTTGTGATTTTTGAATCTCACAGACAGCCTAGATGCAGGAAACATGTTCCCCATGTTGGGGGAGTCCAGAACCAGGGGCCACAGTTTAAGAATAAGGGTTTGGCCATTAAGGATTGAGATGAGGAAAAACGTTTTCACCCAGAGAGTTGTGAATCAGTGGGATTCTCGGCCACAGAAGGCGGTGGAGGCCAATTCACTGGATGTTTTCAAGAGAGAGTTGGATTTAGCTCTTGGGGCTAATGGAATCAGGGGATATGGGGAGAAGGCAGGAACGGGGCAATGATTGTGGATGATCAGCCATGATCATATTGAATGGTGGTGCTGGCTCGAAGGGCCGAATGGCAACTCCTGCACCTATTGTCTATGTTTCTATGTAAATGCTTTTCACTCCACATCACCGTCTACATCTCTCCTGCGACTCTCAGCCTGAGGAAGGGTCTCGACCTGGAAACGTCGCCCATTCCTTCTCTCCCGCTGAGTTCCTGCAGCATCTTGTTGTCTGGCCCGGCCGCGTCCTGGCAACCGTTGCTAGGGCGGGATGGGCGGCTCCGATTGGCGGAGGGGGCTGTCCATCCGAGGGGCGGGGCTACGGCCCGACCTATAGGATAAAGGGGCGGGGACGCGGCTCCGATTGGTTGGAAGCGGGAAGGGGGCGGGAGCTGGTGCTTTGTGACGCCGACCCCGGATCTGCTCCCAATGAGCGGGACATAGGGAGGGGGCGGGACCAGACGCTTTGTGACGCTGTCCCCGGTGGGGCGTTGCTGGACCTGCTCTCATTGGTCGCTGGCGCTGCCCGTCAGTGGTTGGGACAGAGGGAGGGGGCGGGACCTGGTGCCGGTCACGTGAGGCGGGGCCTCCTCTCAGCGCCGGGAGCTCAGGTGGGAAAAGCAGCCGCCGCCGCCGCCGCTCGGCCCCGCGTCCTTTCCCCACCCACCCCCTCCTCCCTCCGTTCCCCAGGGCGATCCCACGGCTTGTGTTAACCTGGCGGCGCCGTCATTGTGTCTCTGTGGCAGCGCCTCTGGTCCTCCCAGTGTAGCGGCCCCTGGCGGCGGGAGGCCACACTGCACCTGTCCACGTTCCCCGCTGAGTGACTCCAGCATTCTGTGACCTTCTTCCCATGATGCATGCGGCCTCCCATGTGACTGGGAGCCAATCACTGGCGGGGAGGGGCCTGCAGCCCCCCTCGGTTTGGGGGTGACGTCGAGGGCGACGGACGTGCGCGCCGTGCGTGTTGCAGACGTCACAGCGCAGGGCGTCTGGCTGGCGCACGGGCTGGCGGCTCCACGCGGTGCCACGTTGCTCAGCGGCCCCCCCTTCTCCCACTTGCTTCCTCATCCCCCCCCTCACTTACACCGTCCTCATCCCCCTTCACCACTTCCGCCCTTCCCTCCATACCATCTCTTCCCCATCCCTTCTCCCGCTTCCCCCTCATCCTCACCGCCTCATCTCTCCCCCCCTCACTTCCCCCCTCTTCATCCCCTCCTCCCCCCCGTCTCCCCCCCCCCCCCCGGTCTCCCCCCTGCCCCCTCCCCTCTTCAAGCACGAGTAATGTTCACGCGTTAGTAATGTCCTGTTTGCCAGCTTGTTGACCCTCTGTGTTCCCCTCCTGCAGGGTTTAAGAGTCGTTGCTGTGGACGTAGAGACGGGGACGTGAGCGGCCATTGAGGGGCGGCCAGGGTGCCGGTGAGCCCCTGCCCCCATCTGCTCGGTGTGCGGGCTGAGCTTCGAGGGGCTGAGCTTCGATACAGGACTACATGACGGGGCACAACAAGCAGAAGCATTATGAGTGCGACGTGTGTGGCAAGGTCTATCGGAGCCCTTGCCTGCTAGAGACCCACCGGCGGGTGCACACGGGAGAACGCCCCTTTGACTGCACAGAGTGCTGCAAGAGCTTCAACCGCTATGAAACCCTGCTGCGGCACAACCTCATACACTCCGGTGAGAGGCCATTCGGCTGCTCCACCTGCGGCAAGAGCTTTGCCCAGTTGTGGGGGCTGCGGGAGCACCAGCGGGTGCACAGTAGTGAGCGGCCCTTCACCTGCGCCGACTGTGGCAAAGGCTTCAAGTTGTCCTCGAACCTGAAGGTGCACAGGCGCGTGCACACCGGGGAGCAGCCCTACACCTGCAGCTACTGCTGCAAGAGCTTCACCCACTCCAAGAGCCTGCTGTCCCACGAGCGCACCCACACCGGTGAGCGCCCCTTCACCTGCACCAAGTGCGGCAAGGGCTTCTCCCGTTCCGACAACCTGCTGGAGCACCAGCACACCCACACCGGTGAGCGCCCCTTCACCTGCGTCCAATGCGGCAAGGGCTTCACCCGCTCCGACAACCTGCTGAAGCACCAGCGCACCCAAACCGGCGACCGCCCCTTCACCTGCGCCCAGTGCAGCAAGAGCTTCACCCGCTCCAACAACCTGCTGAAGCACCAGCAGGTGCACACCGGCGAGAGGTCCTTTGGTTGCTCCGACTGCGGCAAGAGCTTCAATACGACATAAAAGCTAAAGATCCATTGGCGGGTGCACACGGGCGAGATGCTCTTCGGCTGCTCCACCTGCGGCAAGAGCTTTGCCGAGTTGTCAGGGCTAGGGCGGCTCCGGCAGGCGCACAACAGTGAGCGGGCCTTCACCTCCGACTGCGGTAAAAGCTTCAAGTCGACGCTCGAACTCAAGGTACACAGGTGCCTGCACTCCGGGGAGCAGCCCTACACATGCAGCGACTACGGCAAGGGCTTCACCAGTTCTAAAAAGCTGTTGGAGCACCGGCGCACCCACACTGGCGAGCGCCCGTTCACCTGCGACCAGAGCGGCAAGGGCCACACCCACTCCAACAGCCTGCTGTCCCACCAGCGGGTGCACGCCGGAGACCGTCCCTTCCCCAGCCCGGTGTGTGGAGAGCGCTTTGCCATGGCCAACCACACCCTGTCTCACCAGCACGTGCACACCAGTGACCAGCCCTACGACTGCACGTACTGCGGGGGTTGCGGCAACACCAGCGGGGCCCACGCCGGCGAGCAGCTGCTCTCACTGCGGCAAACGGGGGCTGCGGCAGCACCAGCGGATACACAGACTGTGATGGAGAAGGTGAGGACAGACTCTATGATGGCAGTATAAAACTGGACCAGCATTGCCTGTGGCAGATTGTGTTTCCTCAGCTGCCGCAGGAAGTACATCGTCTGTTGAGCCTTTTTAGACATAGAAAACATAGAAAATAGGTGCTGGAGTAGGCCATTCGGTCCTTCGAGCCTGCACCGCAATTCAATATGATCATGGCTGATCATCCAACTTAGTATACTGTACCTGCCTTCTCTCTATACCCCCTGATCCCTTTTGCCACAAGGGCCACATCTAACTCCCTCTTAAATATAGCCAATGAACTGGCCTCAACTACCTTCTGTGGCAGAGAATTCCAGAGCGTCACCACTCTGTGTGAAAAATGTTTTTCTCATCTCGGTCCTAAAAGATTTCCCCCTTATCCTTAAACTGTGACCCCTTGTTCTGGACTTCCCCAACATCGGGACCAATCTTCCTGCATCTACCCTGTCCAACCTCTTAAGAATTTTGTAAGTTTCTATAACATCCCCCCTCAATCTTCTAAATTCTAGCGAGTACAAGCCGAGTCTATCCAGTCTTTATTCATATGAAAGTCCTGCCATCCCAGGAATCAGTCTGGTGAACCTTCTCTGTACTCCCTCTATGGCAAGAATGTCTTTACTCAAATTCGGAGACCAAAACTGTACGCAATACTCCAGGTGTGGTCTCACCAAGACCCTGTACAACTGTAGTGGAACCTCCCTGCTCCTATACTCAAATCCTTTTGGTGAACCTTCTCTGTAGATGCAGGCACAAAAAGCTTCACTCTAAAACAGTTAGATCCAAGCATAAATACGCAAATATATTATAATCTGTCACTAAGCACCCACAAAAATATCTCGCAATAATGCTCTTTGATTCAGAGGTTTAGTACATTGCTGTCGGCTAAGCGTTTTAGGTCCCAGGCCTGTGTTAAAGGCTTGGCCCGAAGTTCTGGTCTTCCGGGCCTGTGCTTCGTAGGCCTCAAGGCTATTTTAAGGGCTCAGGGCCTGTATTTTAGGCCCCAGGCCTGTGTTGTGGGCTTGTCCTAAGTTCTGGAAATTCCGAGCCTGTGTTTCGTAGGCCACAGGGCTGTATTATAAGCTCCAGGCCTGTGTTTTTTGCCTTGGCCTAACCTGTGGGCTTTGTAAAAAAAAAATATATAATAATAATAATAAATACTTTATTGATCCCCTCAGGGAATTCAGGAAGTTTGGCCTAAGTTCTGGGCTTCAAAGCCTGTGTTGTGGGCCTCAGGGCTGTGTTGTAGGCTCCAGGCCTAGTTCAAATCAAATCAAATCAAATACGTTTTATTGTCATTGCACAACAACTGTACAACGAAATTTCATTGCATCTCCTTCAGTGGTCTACTTAGAAGACACGGGATAAAAGATTTAAAAGAACAAAAACACAAACAACCATTAACTCTCATATACCGGCAAGATCAATGAATGAAATGAATAAATAGATAATAGAAATATAAAAATATTGCACATTATATTGCACACTGCAACAGACAAATTTTTATATTGCACCACGAATAGTGTTGTGTTGCCCGCAGTGTTATCTATCTGAGTTTAGTTCTTTAATGGCACATAGGTAGAAACTGTTAATTAGTCTACAAGTGCGGGCCTTCAGAGACCTGTATCGCCTCCCAGAGGGCAGCAGAGTGAAAAGGTGGTTGGCAGGGTGGGATGTGTCCTGTTTGATGTTTGCGGCCCGGCATAAACATTGGGCTCTGTAAATGTCTTCCAGGGAGGGTAGTTGAGCGTTTGTGATGCTCTGTGCTATTTTAATAACTCTCTGTAGTGCCTTCCTTTCAGCCACAGTGCAGCTAGCAAACCACACCAGGATGCCATAGGAGAGCCAGTCAAGTCAAGTCAAGTCACATTTATTTATATAGCATATTTAAAAAACAACTCTCGTTGGCCAAAGTGCTTTATATTTGTTATAAGAATAGTATAAACAAACAAACTACATACATATAGCCCTCGCTCAGTGGACGTTAGGAAAGGCTTGGGAGTATAGATAAGTTTTTAGTCTTGACTTAAAGGAGTCGATGGAGGGGGCAGTTCTGATGGGAAGGGGGATGCTGTTTCACAGTCTAGGAGCTGCAACCGCAGAGGCGTGGTCGCCCCTAAGCTTACGCCTAGACCGCAGGATATTCAGCTGCCCCACGTCGGCCGATCTGAGGGACCTGGAGGTGGAGGGGTGGGTGAGAAGACTTTAATGTAGGAGGGGGCAAGCAAGAGGATGCTTTCCACGGCGCACCGGTAGGAGGACAGCAGCAGCTGCTGTGAAACGTTTGCTCTCCGCAGAGACCTCAAGAAATATAGCCGCTGCTGTGACTTTTTCACGAGAGTGATGGTGTTCACTGTCCATTCAGTGTAGTTGTGGGCTTTGGCCTACGTTCTGGGCCTCCAAGCCTGTTTTGTAGGCTTCAGGGTTGTGTTGTGTGCTCCGAGCCTGTGTTATAGGCTCCAGGCCTGTATTTTATTACCATGGGCCTGAGTTGTTTGCTTTGGCCTATGTTCTAGGCCTCAGAGCCTGTGTTTTGTAGGCTTCATTGCAATGTAATAGGCCTCGGGCCTAACCTCTGGGCTTTAGCCTAAGTTATGGGCAAGTAAAGGCCTACTGGAGTCAGGCTCCTGTTCCTAGAGAAGGCCTAGTCTGTTGTCAAGGAAGGCCTAATGGCAACAGGCTTCTGTTGCGAAGGACGATCTACTGGTATCAGGCTCCCGTTGTTAAGAAACTCACACAGAAGCGCTCACTCACTCCAGCACTAATATGAATCTTTTTGCCACCGCTTCTCACAATGAATGCTTCTAGTAGTTTCGGGGACCAGAATAGCACACCACACTCCCCAAGTATTGCCCCACACACACACACCGACATCTTTCGTACAGCTCTCTCTAACATGATGTATGTTCCAACTAACTCTTGTACTCTGACTCTGACTGATGATGAAGGCGAGCATGTTTGACAAACTGCTGCTGCTGCTTCTTCATCACCCCGTCTGTCTGTCTGTCTGTCTCTCTGTGTGTTATCGCTTTCAGAGAATTATGCACTTGTACTATTTTCACACTTCCCCCCCCCCCCCTCTCTATCTCTCTCAGTAAGTTTGTAGACAGCAGCAGCAGCAAAGTTGGTGATGTACAGGACTTTAAAGCGATTGACTTACTCTCTGAAATTGCAGCAGTGTCTGGATCAATTGGAAATGTGGGCCAAGGAATAATGGCAGGTTGAATTGAACTTGGACAAGTGCAAAGTGGGAAGTTAAATCAGTGCAGCAGCAGCAGCAGCAGGACTTACACTGTAAATGGCAGCAGAGCCCCAGAGAATGTTGTAGGTGGACACAGAGACCGCCGAATAGTACGAGTGCATGATTGTCTGAAACCGATAAACAGGGTGATGAAGAAGCAGTTTGTCAAGCTTGTCTTCATCAGTCAGAACATTGATTACAAGGCTTGGGACATCATGCTGTACAAAAAATGTTGGTACATTTAAAATAAGAGGGAGAGAGAGAGAGGTTGAGAGAGAGAGGTGGGGGAGGGAGAGACTGGAGAGAGAGGAGGAGGGGAAAGTGTGAGAGGGAGAGAGAATGATTACATACAAAAATTACATACAAACGCACAATAAATTACATACCGAGGGGGGGGGGGCAGCAGCGTCACACACACTAACCACCCCCCACACACACTTTCTCTCCTGAAAACAGCGCGCAGCAGGTGGCGCGTTGAAAACTGCGCAGCTCGCCTTGTGACGTCATCAGCTGTTAACTTCAAAATAGATCTCAGATTGTTGAACAATTTTAGTAAAAAACTCGGGAAATAATGAATCAAATTTTCTGATGAGGGGCTTTTTGAGATCATGAGGTAGATCTCTAAACATTTCACCATTAGCGCGTCGGGTTTTCGAGGAATTACACACACGGACACACACACACAAGATCAGAGTTTCATATTATAACTAGATCAAGTGCAGACCCGTTGGGTCTGTTCCCCCAACGTGTGGTTGTGGTGGAGGGGGGGGGGGGCATGCGGCATCACACACACTAACTACTCTCCCGCACACACGCTAGCTACCCCCCACACACACGCTAACTACCCCCCCTTGATATATTAATATTATTAATTTGCTCCTTTTACCCCATACCCGCCCTATGCACTTAATAATCTGCCGGAAATAGAAGGGGACCGGGGGTCAAATGAGATGGAGGAACTGAGTGAAATCCAGGTTAGCCGGGAAGTGATGTTAGGTAAATTGAATGGATTAAAGGCCGATAAATCCCCAGGGCCAGATAGGCTGCATCCCAGAGCACTTAAGGAAGTAGCACCAGAAATAGTGGATGCATTAGGGATAATTTGTCAAAACTCTTTAGATTCTGGATTAGTTCCTGAGGATTGGAGGGTAGCTAATGTAACCCCCCTTTTTAAAAAGGTAGGGAGAGAGAAAACAGGGAATTACAGACCAGATAGTCTAACATCAGTAGTGGGGAAACTGCTAGAGTCAGTTATTAAAGATGCGATAGCAGCACATTTGGAAAGTGGTGAAATCATTGGACAAAGTCAGCATGGATTTATGAAAGGTAAATCATGTCTGACGAATCGTTAAGAATTTTTCGAGGATGAACCTAGTAAAGTGGCTAAGAAGGAACCAATGGATGTGTTATATCTGGACTTTCAGAAGGCTTTCGACAAGTTCCCACATAAGAGATTAGTATTCAAACTTAAAGCACACGGTATTGGGGGTTCAGTATTGATGTGGATAGAGATCTGGCTGGCAGACAGGACGCAAAGAGTAGGAGTAAACGGGTCCTTTTCAGAATGGCAGGCAGTGATGTAGTCGCCGGTCACGTGAGGCTGGAGCTCAGGTGGGAACAGCCGCCGCCGCCTCCACCACTTCGGCCCCGCTTCCCTGACCTCACCCCCTCCTTCCTTCCCGAGGAGCCGGAGCCCGAGGCGGGCGGGAGATATCAGTCAATGAGAGAGGGAAGAGGGAGGTCTGGTTATCCTTTTTAGACCTAGAAAACATAGAAAATAGGTGCAGGAGTAGGCCATTCGGCCCTCCGAGCCTGCACCGCCATTCAATATGATCATGGCTGATCAACTAAGTATCCTGCACCTGCCTTCTCTCCATACCCCCTGATCCCTTTAGCCACAAGAGCCACATCTAACTCCCTCTTAAATATAGCCAATTAACTGGCCTCAACTACATTCTGTGGGAGAGAATTCCAGAGATTCGCCACTCTCTGTGTGCAAAACGTTTTTCTCATCTCAGTCCTGAAAGATTTCCCTTTTATCCTTAAACTGTGACCCCTTGTTCTGGACTTCCCCAACATCAGGAACAATGATACTCTGTGTTCCCCTCGTGCAGGGCTTAGGAGCCGTTGTTGTGGACAGAGAGACGGGGACGTGAGCGGCCATTGAGGTGAGCTTCCCCCCCACCTGCTCGCTGTGCGGGCTGAGATTCGAGGGGCTGAGCTTCGGTGGAGGACCACATGATGGAGCACAACAAGGAGAAGCGTTATGAGTGCGACGTGTGTGGCAAGGTCTGGCAGCTCCCAAGCAAGCTGGAGACCCACCGGCGGGTACACACAGGAGAACGCCCCTTCGACTGCTCCGACTGCAGAAAGAGCTTCAAGTCAGCGAAGAACCTGAAGTCCCACCAGCAAGTGCAGATGGGCGAGAAGCCCTATGGCTGCTCCACCTGTGGAAAGACCGTTGCCTGGTTGTCGAGGCTGCAGGAGCACTGGCGGGTGCACAGCAGTGAGCGGCCCTTCACCTGCTCCGACTGCGGGAAAGGCTTCAAGTCGTCCAAGGACCTGAAGGTGCACAGGCGCCTGCACACCGGGGAGCGGCCCTACACCTGCAGCGACTGCGGCAAGGGCTTCACCCGCTCTGCCAAGCTGCTGGAGCACCAGCGCGCCCACACCGGCGAGCGCCCCTTCACCTGCGCCCAGTGCGGCAAGGGCTTCACCCGCTCCAACAGCCTGCTGTCCCACCAACAGCTGCATGCCGGCGACCGTCCCGTCCCCAGCCCGATGTGTGGAGAGCACTTTGACATGGCCTCCCACGCCCTGTCCCACCAGCCCGTGCACAACAGTGTCCAGCCCTACAACCGCCCGTACTGCAGTGAGGTGTTTGACAGCTCGCGGGGGTTATGGCATCACCGGCGGGCCTACGCTGGCGAGCGGCTGCTCCCACTGCTTCAATCGTTTCAAGAGCGCACGGCGGCGGCGGGAGCACCAGCGGATGCACACTAGAGAGAGACCCTTTGTGTGCGCTGAGTGTGGCATGGCTTTCACCTGCATGTCCAGCCTGTGGCAGCACCGGCGTACCCACATCGGTGAGCGTACCTGTTGATTCCGGATATGAATTTAACCCCCTAATCTGGTTCAAACAAACACCGAATGCGAGAACTGGAATTCCAAGTCTATTTTATTGTACACAATACAGCTGGACCGATCCTCGTTTCCACTTACTCGAGCCCAATACAGCCTCGCGCAGATACAACAGACCCAAGATGATTGGCACAACCCAATGTGCTCCTCACCCCTTTATACCCCTCCAAACTAAAGGCGGGAAAGTACTTGGGGGAGGTAACCCCTACAAGCAAACCTATACAGTCTGCAAAGTAGATGGAATGACAGCTCCCTAGCCCAATCATAACATCGTTTCAACACATAGCACTTAGGGGGAAACACTTCCATGAAGTAAAGAAAAATGATCATTAGATAAAGAAACATCTTTGGTGAGGCCACCCTCCTGGACCAATCACAATTAGTGGTGGGAAGACACTGCAACATAATTGAAACCTGACTTTTCCCCAACCAATCCCAAGCTTGCCTTTACAGCAGTGCATAGCTCCTTCTGCAGAATCCCATACATATTAACAACTTGCAGGCCATCTGGACAGAACACCTCTCTGCAACTCCTTCCCATGCTTCGACTCCCTGGAGCCATCCATGTCGCATGGTTCGGCAGCTCTCTGCAAATGATGTCAAGCAGGTTTTTACAGATCTTACACAGATTCGTCCATTTACCAAGTGCCCAAATTTCTGATGTTAACAGTACCCCCCTTTTATCATACTATGATAATCAAAACAGGGTAAAATGACAACTGTTCATGTTATACAATCAGACAATGATAGCGATGTCGTCGTGTCAGAGCTCTAAGTCACTTCCCCGGGTTTAAATGGGCATAGCTTCGAAGAATCCTGACTGACGAGTTCCTCCACCTCCGAGTTAACATGGGCATGATTATCTTGACCCACCACGTCAGCTTGCATTACTCTTGATGCTCGATGTAATGATCATATACTAAGAGATTCCTCAAAGAAAATATGTTAGCAGCTCAAACGTTTCCACTAATACTTTTGCAATGGTGCAGATGGACCCACGCATTCCTTCCTTCCACCTTGGCAGCATTTGGGGTCGTCAGGAAAACCTTCCCACCGAGCCTCCAAACCTTTCCTCACCCAATTCTTCACCATCACAAAATCACCAGGATTGACCTTAATAGAATAAACCAGGGGAGGTAATTCATTGTATGCTGCTCGCACCCTGGAATGTAAATCTGTTACTGCTCGAGTCAAGGTCAGAACATATTTGGTCATCTCTTTAGCCATATAATGGAAATTGTCAACCTTTGGGTTATTTTGGTTCCACGGAGTTCCGAAGGGACGTCCATATACAATTTCAGCTGGGCTTAATCTTGATTTCCCTGAAGGCATGACATGCATCTGAAATAAAGCTACAGGGAGCAATTTAATCCAATTAATTCCTGGCTCAGCCTTTAATTTAGCCAATTTCGTTTTTAGGGTCTGATTCTCTGTTTTTGACAAGTCCAGCAGCCTGTGGTCGATAAGCACAGTGTAACTGCTGCTGGATGCCCAGCTGTTCACAGAATTCTTTATTAATTTCCCCAATGAAATGAGCACCATTCTCAGAGCAAAGCCGAATTGGAATGCTGAACCTGGGGATAATTTCTTTCCCAGGATTATAGTTCTGACAAATAATACAACAGCTACTCACTTTCTGGGCTAAAGTCTGTAATCTTGGATGCCAACAAGTAGCCGAAAGAGCATCACCAATCGCTCTAGCAGCACAGTGAGTGGCAAAATGCATGCACTCCACAACCCAAACGGCAAGAGAATCTAGCATACAAGTCTGCCCTGCCGGAGTGACGCTAAATCCTGACATCCAATCTATTGTACATCCAAGCTGTTTCCATAATCTTATATTGCCTTCAGGAGCTTCTTCCGCAACTGATAATTCCTGGATGGTTGGCATTGGTTTTTCCGAGGGAGACTTGTCACCTGAACTTTTAATCTTCCTCATCATCTTTGGCACTCCCACCTTGCGTTCCCGGGATACCTCCTTTGCTGCTTGGTCAGCACAACGATCCCCATGTCTAACTGGGTCTGGCCCTTTGTGCGAGCACTACATTTCATTAACGATATTTGCCTGGTAGCAGCTGAGCCTGAATATAGCGGTTACCAAGTGCTTGTGAGATTTTGAGTTCCTGCTGAGGTCAAGAATCCGTGACTATGATCCACCATAGTGTCCAAAATAGTGCACTGCCCCAAATACATATCTAGAATCTGTTTATATTATTTACTTTCAGATCTATTCCATAATTCATGGCTCTGATTAAAGCGAACAGCTCAGCCTGTTGGGCTGAAAAGGTTGCTCGAAGCAGCTGCCTTGCATCCTGGTCCATGATAGCGTAGGACTGACTCCCATGGCTATCTGGACTAACACTTCTTCCCACCCCGCTTCCTGTAGGACTCCACCCCCTACTCCCATTTCCTCCGTCTACGCCGCATCTGCTCCAGGATGATGCGTTCCACACCAGGGCATCTGAAAATGTCCTCATTCTTCAGGGAACGTGGGTTCCCCTCCCACACCATAGATGAGGCTCGCACCCTGGATCTCTTCATACCCCGTAACAGCGCTCTCTGCTCTCTCTCCCCATCCCCCACACTCGCAACAAGGGCAGAGCCCCCTAGTCCGCACGTTTCACCCCACCAGCCGTCCACATACAACAGTAATCCTCCGTCAGTTCGCCACCCTCCAACGTGACCCCACCCACGCGCCACATCGTCCATCTCCCCCCATGGCCGTGCCTATCAGCAAAGAGCGCTCCTTCTGTAACTCCCTTGTCATTCTTCCCTTCCCTCCTCTGCACCAACCCCCTCCACGGCCACATTCCGTTGCAACTGCAAGAGATGTAACACTTGTCCCTTTTCCCTCCCCCCTCGACTCCATTCAAGGACCCAAGCAGTCGTTCCAGGTGCGACAGAAGTTCACTTGCATCTCCTCCAACCTCATCTATTGCATCCACTGCTCTACTCCCATCCCAAGATGTTCTTGGAGAAGAAATAGCAGTGGCCTCCGTACGGCGTCCACAATTTATGGCACAGTTCGCTGGTGCAGTCTGTCGGGCGAGAGCAGAGGGTCAGATCAGAGGGACAATAGACAACAGACAACAGGTGCAGGATTAGGCCATTTGGCCCTTCATGCCAGTACCGCCATTCAATGTGATCATGGCTGACCATCCCCAATCAGTACCCCGTTCCTGCCTTCCCCCCATATCCCCTGACTCCGCTATCTTTAAGAGCCATATCTAGCACTCTTGAAAGCATCCAGAGAACCTACCTCCACCGCCCTGAGGCAGAGAATTCCACAGATTCACAACTCTCTGTGAGAAAAAGTGTTTATCTCTGTTTCTCTGTTCCCCTCTCCCCAATCTCCCTCCCCCCTCTTTCTCTCCCCCTCTCTCTATCCACTGTCTATCCTCTCCCTCCTCATGTTTCATGTATTTTGTGTTTTTATGACTGTCGGCAGAATCTCTCCTGGGAGAGAAACATAGAAACGTAGACAATATGTGCAGGAGGAGGCCATTCGGCCCTTCGAGCCTGCACCGCCATTCATTGTGATAATGGCTGATCGTCCCTAACCAATAATCCGTGTCTGCCTTCTCCCCATATCCCTTGATTCTACTGGCCCCTAGAGCTCTATCTAACTCTCTCATAAATCCATCCAGTGACTTGGCCTCCACTGCCCCCTGTGGCAGGGAATTCCATAAATTCACAACTCTCTGGGTGAAAAAGTTTTTTCTCATCTCAGTCTTAAATGACCTCCCCTTTATTCTAAGACTGTGGCCCCTGGTTCTGGACTCACCCAACATTGGGAAATTTTTTCCTGCATCTAGCTTGTCCAGTCCTTTTATAATTTTATATGTTTCTATAAGAGCCGCCCCCTCATCCTTCTAAACTCCAGTGAATACAAGCCTAGTCTTTTCAATCTTTCCTCATATGACAGTGCCTCCATCCCAGATAAATAAAGTTCCCTGGTATTGTATCGTTTAAGACTTCTCTCACTTCAGGCAGCACGGGCATTCCCTCTCTCTAACCCTCCCCCACCCAAGTTGCACCAGCTTCTCGTTCTCACCCAGCAAACAGCTCACATTGGCCCGTTTCCTTTATCATCGTTACTTTTTTTCCATATCCTTCATTCATTGTTCTTTATCTCTCCACATCACTGTCTATATCTCTCGTTTCCCTCATCCCCAACTAGTCTGAAGAAGGGTCTCGACCCGAAACATCACACATTCCTTCTCTCCAGAGATGCTGCCGGTCCCGCTGAGTTACTCCGGCTTTGTGTCGACGGTTTAAACCAGCATCTGCAGTTCCCTTCCCCACACATACATCCCATGTCGACTCCCATGCCAGATCGAGTTAAAATCTTATCAGTTTGCTGAACGTCGAGGGTACTGAATCCATCAAACGGTACCGGTGGTTTGGGATTTAAAACGATCTTATCGTAAAAACTGGATGAAAGAGAAGAGGTCAGAGAGGACCCAAGAAGACTACAATCAGTTGCCAGCTCCAAAAAGCTCTGGATGAGCTTGAAACCACCCCAGAACTCACTTTGAAAGTTGAATAGGAGCTGGAACCTCAACAACCTACAAGCGATATGGCTGGCGCGAGGTGATACAAAGGAGAAATAAATGAAAAGCTGGAATAACGGTAAGAGCTATATTCTTAAAGTATTACTAAAGATCTTCAGAGCATTTGCCAAAAATGAATTCTACAATTCAGAACAACTTCTCCACTATGGAGGGCAATCTTTCTAAGAAAATTGATAATAGCTGCGCGAAGTAAATGAGCTTTATGTAGCCCTGAACCAGCAGTTTAAAGATTTGGAGTCCAGGACGGCGAAGGAATTGGAAAGTATGCAGAAAGATTATAACAATAAACATGACACCCTGCTGAAGCAATTAACAGACTCGGAAAAATTGATGGAAGAGATGGATGGTGAAATGGAACAGATGAGCCAAGAAATACAAGGTCTGAAAAAACAACACGATACTAAATGGGAGCCAACGAATAAACTGAATGAGAAATGTCAAGATTTAGAGGCCAGGTCAAGGAGGCAAAATCTGAGAATAGTAGGAGTTAAAGAGGGTGCTGAACACGGCCTTCAAATGCGTGATTTTATTACTAATCTACTTAAAGATGTTTTCAAACTTCCAGAAAAACCAAAGATAGATCTGGCTCATCGAGTGGGTCGCCAAAAACATGATAATGCTAAACCAAGGCAAATCATTGTAAAGTTCCTGGATATTTCAACTTTGGAAACTCTATTAAAGAAGATAATCTATGGAGAAAATCTTACATTCTCTGATAATATCGTAAGATTCTACAGGGATTATCCTCGGGAAATTTTGGCAAAAAGACGCGAGTTTAAAAGGGCAAGCAGTATTTTATATGGACATTCTGAAGTTCGTTATGGCGTGATCTATCCAGCGAAAATGCTAATTACGTTTAAGGGCAAGCAACGCTCATTTACGGACCCGGACTCTGTTTGCGAATACGCCCAGGAGATTTTAAACAAAATTCAAGGAGGAACAGAATAATAGACATTTTATCTGTGGAACTTTGTTTTTTCTGTTTCAATTAAGACACTAGAATGCTTCAGACGGTTACCAGACAGGCTTATCTGGCAAGAATGTGTTGTTCAATAACAGAGGCCGAATTAAACTTCTGAACTGAAAGCACAGATGGAAGCTCAAGGTCGCAAGCTCGTCAACAAACCCCTCAGCACGGAAAAGTATGAGACCGTCTCCTTTTGAAATGGCCATTATGGGGCATCTGTTCAACACTATATGACCTATTATTTATATATATAATTAACTAACTAATTAACCACTTACGCGCAATAAACTCAACTAACGTTAAAGGCATAATGCACTATACTAACACGACTAACTATATAGCAGGAAGGATGGGGGAGGTTAGACATATATTTTAAATACTAAATACTAATTATGAATTAATTAACATACAGGTAAATGAAAAGTGTCATTATTAACCCATAATTTCTTTAATTTTAATCCAAATCTTCTACCTTCTCTTTTATTTTATTCTATTTTAAAGTGTTCAGCGATTAATTGACCTGATATGATAATTTTGGTAACAATTAGATTAGATTAGATTAGATTATTTAATGACCACACAGTCAAGCTGGTGGAATTCAGGTACAGTACAGGATGTTACAAGGTAGGCTGATTCCCGTCAAACATAACATAAAACACAACATCATATAATATACAGTACATGCATGGGGAGGATATGTGCTGTTATCATAGTGTGTTCAGAATTCGGATTGCGTGTGGGTAAGAACTGTTTTTAAATCGAGATGTCTTGGCGGGCAGTGAGCTGTAGCGCCTTCCTGATGGCAGCAGGTGGAAGATGTGGTGAGCTGGGTGGGAGGGATCAGAGATGATTTTCTTCACCCTTGACACGGACCGTTTGTGATGGAGTGATTCTTTGATGGAACGGGGAGTGCTGATGATTTTGGATGCTTTTTAACTAAGGCGCTGTATTATTACGGGAGTGAGTGTCTAAACTGCTGAACCAGACTGTAAGTTGAGGAGATGCATGCTTTGAGTGATTGTGTAGAATCGGATTAGGAGGTGTTTCCTTACTCTAAACTTCTTGAGCTGGCGGAGGAAGAAGAGTCTTTGGTTGGCTTTTTTGTAGATGTGGTTTGAATTGATTTTCCATTTGAGGTTATTGCTTATGTGAGTGCCAAGAAATTTGAAATTCGACTAACGTTGGGTCAAATTCTAATAGGGGGATAAGGCCCATTGCATAATCTCATCGACGGAGGTCAATTTAAAAACAAATCTAGCTACCTTATGTGGCTTTTTTGTAATTTATCGCTTTTTTGATAAATTACATTTACTTTATTTGTTTATTCACAATTATGTGTTGTATGACTTAACAATTTTTATGTACACTTTATTTTATGTTTTTCTCTTTCCCTTAATTATGTTTAATAGTGTCAGGAGATGTAGAACTACTGTAGAAATTATGAAGGACAACTCTGGATTCGGGATTCCGAGGTACTGGCTGCATCACATGAATCATACAGTCTGGTAATAATAGCCAATGCAAGATAATAGACGAATAAATATCGGAGGTCTCACCTTCTGTAGTTGGAACATCAGAGGTGCGAATGAGCCAATTAAGAGGGGTAAAATTCTGGCACAATTAAAATAATTAAATATGGATATTGCTTTCCTACAAGAGACACATCTGAAACAACAAACTCAGATCAGATTAAGGGCAAATTGGATAGGTCAAACCTATTACTCCTCATTCACCTCTAAGCAGAGCCGGCTATTATAATTCGGAGGGTATACCTTTTAAAATTAAAGAAATCTATATCTGATAAGAGGGAAGATATGTTACAGTCACGGGAGAAATTTACAATACACCATTAACAATGAATAATATTACGCGCCTATTTTGATAACCCACATTATTTAGGGAAATATAGATTTATCTCGCAGAGCATAATTATCAAAATATATAATGGGGGGAGATTTTAACTGTGTTTATAGATCCATACTTAGAGATAAATCAATAAAGCTAGGGAAGCGTCTTGTTAAAACTAAGACCTGTGAATTTTTAAATACTTATATAAAAAATATAACATAGCTGATATTTGGAGAATAGCAAATCCAAGTGGTAGGGAATAGTCATTTTATTCATCAGTTCACAAAACTTATTCGCGAATTGACTATTTTATTGGACACAAAATTAATCCCGTATACGAATAAACCATCATATCATAATAGTATTATTTCTGATCATTCACCATTGACTTTTATACTTAAAATTGAGGAATGCCGAGTATAAAACCTTTTTGGAGATTCAATGTACATATATTAAATAACCCGCAGGGTTATGAGTATATAAAAGAACAAATACAACTTTTTTTCGAAATATGACACGCCGGGTATTTCTGCACCGCTATTATGGGAAACCTGCAAGGCATATATTTCGCGCGTCATTATTTCTTACCAAAGTTTCAAAATAAGGAAAATAAAAAGAACTTCAGCGGATAGAACAGAAAATAAAACTACTAGAACTGGACAATGCAACTGACCCAACCATAAATAAACATAATAAGATAACTTATTGAAATATAAAGTCAATAGAATACTATCGGCTAGAGTAATATATTATTCCAAATTAAAAACAACGCACTTCGAATTTGGGGATAGGCCATAAACTACCTGCGAGGCAACTGAGCAACGAGAAAAGGCAAAAACTATTACTAAAAATTAAATCGGATAAGGGTGAGTTTTTAACCACTGCCTAAGGATATTGTATGCCCATTTTATCACAATTTATATACATCTAAAATAATACAGATGTAAGTAAAATTACTAATTTTTGGATAATTGCAAGTTCCCAAATTGGATAGTTTAGAACAGAAGCAATTAGGAGCACGGATTACTAGTGAAGAAATAAAACAAATATAAACTCACTGAAAAATGGGAAGACCCCAGGACCAGACGGTTTTAGATAATGAATTTTATAAAAGATTCCAGGAGTCATTATACCAAGATTATTCAATTTATACACGCAGGCTTATACCGAAAATAAACTACCAGAAACCCTAGCAGAAGCAACATACACTTATACCAACAAAAAAAGATAAAGATTTAGATGACCGGGTTCTTATAGAGCTATTTCACTACTAAATACGGATCAGAAAATTTTCGCAAAGATCTAGCTAGAAGGCTAAATATTATATTAACCAATTAATAAATACGGATCAAACGGGATTTATACCCAAAAGACAATCATTTAATAATTTGAAAGGCTTTTCAATATAATGTACTCTCATAATGAGGACAATGAAGATATTTCAGTTGTCACGCTGGATGCAGAGAAGGCATTTGATCAAGTAGTATGGCAGTATTTATACAAGGTACTCCAAAAATTCAATATGGGAGAGAATGTTATTAGATGGGTTAAACTACTTTACGATAGACCTACGGCAAGAATATTAACTAACATACGCTATCTCCAAATTTTACTTATCAAGGGGTAGGCAAGGATGTGCCTTATCACCATTGCTATTTGCCCTTATGATAGAACCGTTGGCCGAAAGGTTTAGAAATCACCCAATATTCACGGATATAACACTAAGGATTCAAAGAATAAATTTCACTATATGCTGATGATATTCTTTTATATATTACTAATACACAAACGAGTATACCCCCTTATTAACACTAATTGAGGATTCGGCTCTTTTTCAGGATATAGAATAAATTGGATAAAAGCGAAATTATGTCTTTAAAACCAGCAGGATTCGAGACACTTACTAAATTCCCCTTCAAAAATGGCAACAGAAAAAATTCAAGTACTGGGTATTCAAATTACGAGAAGACAGTAATCATTATTTAGTGCCATTTTATACCACTATTAAATAAACTGAATGATATGATTACATTTTGGAAAACACTACTCCGCTCTCATTGATAGGTAAATTAAACGCTATAAAAAATGCTTTCTTACCACAATTAATATATTTGTTTCAAGCGATCCCAATAATATTCCAAAATATTTTTCAAAAAACTAGATTCCACTACACTAATTTTATATGGATTACAGAACACATAGAAGTCAACGAAAGCATTTGTGCAAAATCTAAAGAAGTTGGGGGTTTATCATTACCTAACTTTATGTATTACTACGGGCAGTGCATATTAAGAACATAATGTCTGGCTGGATAGTTCCACTCAGCAGTCGTAGTGGATAAGAATGGAGAAAGAGGGGTGCTACCGCACGATAAGGAACGATCCTGCTCTCACCGATAAATTGAATAGTATAATATATAAGAAGAACCCAATTATTCACATATAATAAGATTTGGAAACAAATAAAAGTATCCTTGAAATTAAATAATTTATCAGTACTAACCCCACTATTGAACAACCCGCATTCAAACCTTCTCTCATCGACAACACATATCAACAATGGGATAGACTGGGGATTAGGAAAGTAGGGGATATGTATGAATTGGGCAAACTGTTATCATTTCAACAATTAAAATTAAATTTAAATTGAAGGATAATCAATATTTTAAATATATACAGGTATGTGACTTTATGAAGAAATATACCACATAGATTTCAA